>NW_017306352.1:745394-748299 GCF_000935625.1 Nanorana parkeri | reverse complement strand
GCATTTTCATGAGAACTACCAGGGTTGCAGCGGTTGCAGCTGGGACCTGGCTGTGGCACTCCCCCACTGTCCTGAAATCATTAGTCTGTATTGTTTTAGAAAAACTGTCACATGACAATAAACAAAAATGTATCAGTACTCGTACTTGTAAGTACTCGGCAAGTACCAGTACTCGTACTCGCAAAACTGGTATCTGTGCATCCCTTTATTTATATTTATAAAAACAAAATTGTACATTAAAACAGAGATGTACAAATCCCAGGAGCTCCGTTAGCTCCTTACAAATGACAACTGCCTCCTAATTTTTGAATTTTTCTCTAGTGTAGTCTTGGAGCTCAAAAGTATCGGTACATGTACTCGTACTTGTACCGAGTACTGTACTTGGTATCTGTGCAACCCTAATATATATATATGAAGCTACACAATTCCAGCCTTTGGTACTACTTCAAAAAAAGCAACAATACACACAAAATATGACATCCATGCTAGTCACTGTGCCAGCCTCTGATAATGACCTATTGGTTGAAATGCATTGGAAGGATTCTGCACCTATGACAACAGACACTATGAATGTTGATCTATCAGTGCTGGAAGGGTGTAGTTTTTTTTAAAAATAAACGTTATTGATCTGTCAAATTAGGCGGTCCTTTCTCTCTTTAGCTTCAATGTGAGCTGGTTA
This sequence comes from Nanorana parkeri, assembly GCF_000935625.1. Taxonomy (NCBI): domain Eukaryota; kingdom Metazoa; phylum Chordata; class Amphibia; order Anura; family Dicroglossidae; genus Nanorana; species Nanorana parkeri. The sequence goes on along the minus strand of NW_017306352.1, from coordinate 747,620 downwards.
CTGCGGATGTGCCTCTTCTGAGTGGTTTATGATTTGGAATGAGTTACTGGTGGAAGGAGTTGGGGAAAGAGCCACTGACGGCCTCTGTGTGGACTCTGTTTATGCATCACAAAAGTGCTATTAGGAGGGGCGTGTCCTAACCATGGCGGCGTGAGGTGCTCGTTCAGAGAGCTCTGCGGCTTCAGCGTATCATCGGCACACTTACCTCTACCTAACTCCCGCTGATACCCCGGGTTTCCGCATGTCTAAACATGGGAGCGTGGGCTAGGAATATACAGTAGACCCACTCAGGATGGACCTGAACAGCTCCTCTCACTCTTACGCTGAGCCACTAGATAACTGGGCAATGGAGTTGCACTCGAGAAAGGCCGCCTAGGCAGTGGAGTCCGGATGGCCCACAGGCTGAGGTATGGCCAACGGGGCTAATCATCATAATTGGCCTTAGGGTTGTGATGAGTACATTTGCAGTTATAATTATAATATTGTTTTGAAGACGTCTATCAGTTGTACGCTATCAGTGGCTGCGTCCACTGCTTTGGTATTGGAAATTTTGTCCCTTACTTACATTCTGTTGCATGTATTCTTGAAAACCTGTTCAATAAAAGAATTTATAAAAAAAAAAGTGCTATTAGATATCTTGAATCATGGGGCTTGGTTTACTAAGGCAAATCGGCTGTTCACTTTGCACAGGAATTTTCTCTTAGCTTAGTGAATGAGAGGAAAACTCACTTTGCAAAGAGTATCTAATAACATAAAGGAAAATACATTTTTTTTTATTTTTTTCTTTCATGTGATTGGATAGAAGTCAGTAGAGCTTTACCTCATTCACTAAGCTAAGGGAAAATGTATTTTCAACGTGAACAGTCTATTTGCCGAACATTTTTGTATGCTGCATGGTGTGACATCTGTTTTGAAGGGTGATACATTGCAGTTTTCTACTAATTCGGTTAAAATTGGAGGCATGTGCACACTGTGGGGGACAAGGTCCCTCTTTGGATGGATTGGTGATACCATTTTACTGCAGACAAAGAAGTCGAAGAAGAACTATTATAATAGTTTTTATGGATTGAAAGATTCTTATGGAGGATGATGTGTGACCACTGGGGGCAAAAGGTATAGATCTTATTACATGCTGCATACTAGTTATATGAAGTTATTATTTATTCAAAATGCAGAGAGCACCAGAGTGTGAAACCACATAATTTGTTGTAGGAAGATGTTACTTTAAATCTGTCTAATTTCTGCAAGTCATCTTCCTAAGGTATGATAGTTAAGTGTAAAAAAAAAAAGTACTAAAGTACTCTCTTTTAAAGTATCCTATTTTTCTAATATTTATTTCTATGGCACTCTGTAAAAGCTTAAACGCTCCTAAATTAATAACACAATCAATGACATACCCCTCCATCCACCGTCAACAAAGTTTAAGGTGTAAATATGAAGGTGATCAATAAATGTAAGAGCTGCCCTGCTGTGGATTGACCCCTTCCCACTGCAAAGGTGATTTTTAGAATGTCACAGTTTTACTGTATCCGTGTTTGAAATGTGAGTCCTGTGTGTCTGGGAGCATCGGAGGTTATGAAATGACTTCTGTTTGATGTTTAACTGTTGGTTCCTTGTGTTGGTGAACCCTTCAGCCCTCTCGAAGCTTCTGCTTCAGGCATTGCTGTGCAAGGGCAATGTGGTGATAAAGGCATGCCCACACTCTAGGTTCAAAATAAGACACAGAGCCATGGGATTCATATTCATGAGCATGTTTGTAATACAAAAATTAGGAACCATCACACAAACTGGGACACCACCCCTATATATGCAATATATATCAAAAAAAGGGGGAAAGAGAAAGAAAGGGGCTTTGTGGTGACCACTGGAGAATAGCAGGGAATTGATCCAATAATAAAGTCAATTGATTCATATATATAATAAAATTCCATTTTTAATATACTCAATTCATAATGTCTATACATATAAATATGCTAAAATTCATCCATATAAAAAAACCATAAATAGATGTATACACCATAAATAACCTCCCTGGAACCCACACAGAAACCATGATTATAAATTCATATATTGGTCATTGCCCTCATTGTATTCATATCTTATTTGCATGATTAATTGTACATAATTGTTCTATATATCATTAGTTCAGCCATGATTCTGTGCTTGCTCCAGTCTTCAACGCGTTTCGCCGAGGCTTCGTCAGGAAGATTTGGAGAGGTTAACTTA
>NW_017306352.1:742527-744916 GCF_000935625.1 Nanorana parkeri | reverse complement strand
ATATACTCAATTCATAATGTCTATACATATAAATATGCTAAAATTCATCCATATAAAAAAACCATAAATAGATGTATACACCATAAATAACCTCCCTGGAACCCACACAGAAACCATGATTATAAATTCATATATTGGTCATTGCCCTCATTGTATTCATATCTTATTTGCATGATTAATTGTACATAATTGTTCTATATATCATTAGTTCAGCCATGATTCTGTGCTTGCTCCAGTCTTCAACGCGTTTCGCCGAGGCTTCGTCAGGAAGATTTGGAGAGGTTAACTTAATTATTCTTTTTCCGGTAATTGAATATCCATCTGCAGGGAGTCTCCCCACCCAACTAGGAGACAGGAGCGCCGGGGGGAGGCAGTCCGAAAGCAAGGAAGCCAAACATCTGTCCCAATCGTACCTTGTACTGGTGAAGCTCCTCAGACTGTCAGGGGCAATTCCTTCTCTCAGAACCTCCAACTGTCCCCCCTCCATGCTCCCACTATGCAACCCCCATGTCGTCCCATTGACGGCATCTAACGTGGGCAGATAGGACGGGGTGTATCCGTGTTTGAAATGTGAGTCCTGTGTGTCTGGGAGCATCGGAGGTTATGAAATGACTTCTGTTTGATGTTTAACTGTTGGTTCCTTGTGTTGGTGAACCCTTCAGCCCTCTCGAAGCTTCTGCTTCAGGCATTGCTGTGCAAGGGCAATGTGGTGATAAAGGCATGCCCACACTCTAGGTTCAAAATAAGACACAGAGCCATGGGATTCATATTAATGAGCATGTTAACCACTTACTCATGGTAAAGTGCATGCACAACACACTGGAAAAACATTATGTGGCTTCAGTTGTAAGGTGGTCTTCACAGTGTTAAAGTCAATATTTCAGCAAGTGGAGTGATAGATAGCCTGCCTGGAAGCAGAGCATAGCCTGTGACCACTATTTGCAACTGTGGCTTGGCCAAAGTTACGGCACATTGTGTAAAAGGACCTTTAATTAAATGAAGCTCCTAAAGAGTCTGTTTTGCACTGTGCAGTCAGTCATGTGTTAGACTTTTGTTCTTAATTCAACCACAGTTCACTGTGAAAGTCGCTGTTGAACCCACACTCATCTTAATCAGCCTTCTTTTTTTTCAGAGAATATTGGCTAGTGCATGTGTCATAGGAAAGATAGGAACTGCCTTTATACTTTATTGTTATGCCCCATCCTGAGATTGTTGCATGCGGAAAAAAATAATTGTCCCAAATGAGGGAAGGGTTTACTGGTCACAGGCAGGTTAGGAGATGAAGACCAACAGGGTTATTCACAAAAGGGTGAAGAGATGGGGGAGAAGGCAGGAGAAGTGAACAATCTAGGACAACATAGCTGAACTGGAAAGTGAGCTTAATTGGAGAATTTTTCCAAATCAGCTATTTTGGCCTAAATTGTTCACTTTTCCTGCCTTTTCCAAACTCTTCACCCTTTTGTAAATAACCCTGCAAGTTTTAAAATGGTCTGGACTGTGGTGTTATATTACCTATGTTGACAAACCAGCCTTATGTGTAAATGAGTCCTGTTGGTTATGTGGCGGGTTTATTTAGACTGGCCCCATATTTACTTAGCTGCAAAAACCTGCAATACATATGCAATTACCAACTCTTTGAAAGCTAGTATATGGATAAGTCTTGGCATGATTCAAAACCACTATTTGACAGTGCATGGGTTTAATTCCTGGTTGAGCAGGCACTAAATGCAAGGATAGGCAGAGGTATGTCTACTCTATACACCATAAGTTGGGGTATTTTGGTAAACTCTGGCAGTATAGCAACATTAAACCTAAGGGTAACATCTGGCTTGTTTTAGTGTCTACTGTCTGGGAGGAGGGGACTGTTTAACAGGTTTTGTTAGACTTTAGGTGTGCTTTAAGCAATCCTTTGAGCAAAAACATTTTAAATCAGAGTTAACTGGTACTAAGAAGTTAATTGTTTCACTTTCTTGCACTTAGTAATTCATGTTGTCTGAATTATCCCCTTGCACAGAATTGTATTGCCAACATTTGTAACTGACTAGCTCTAGCGGAATGTTTCATAACATTTGAAAATCTGACAGTGGATGGATAAAGGGAGGGTTCCCATAATATAAACAAATCCTTCACAAAAGAGGAATTCCAGGAATGAGGCATGTCTCTTCATGGTTACTATCACTAGAACATTCCTCTTGTTGATGTCAAAGTATTTTATGATATTGGTTGGGGATTCCTTACCGAAACACAGTTATGCAACAGATCATAGCTTGACTCCTTAGGTCAATATTTAACAGTTGCTCATATTAATAGTTTGTATGAAAAAGGTGGGATTTGTAAGATAGTTTAAAGTTTAGGGAGAGCAATATAACTGGAATGTACAGTACATACA
>NW_017306352.1:651730-742358 GCF_000935625.1 Nanorana parkeri | reverse complement strand
ATATATATATATAAATATATTGAACTAAATATTTTCATAAATCCTTCTCTTCTAGAAAAAATGTGTGAACTGGAATGCAATTAGCGTAACATAACTAAGCCACAATGAGGGGAATTTATCAAAACTGGAACAGACATAATCTGGAGCAGTTGTCCATAGCAACCAATCAGCTTCTTTCATTCTTTCATTTTTAAAGCCTAACTGATCAAACTGAAGAGAGAAGCTGGTTGGTTACTATGGACAACTGCTCCAGATTGTGTCTGCTCCAGCTTTAATGATTTCTCTTCAATGTTTATATGTTAGACCTGATATATTTTAAAGGAGGATGTCAAATATAGTAAAAAAAGAAACAGGTCATTAGTTTTAAGGGCATGTTCACATTAGCAGCCTCAAAGCTGCTGGTGTGCATGTGCCCGTACAGTGCCGATACGCTTGATTGATCTGCACCGCACTTTCTTTTTTTTCTGTTAGAACCTGAAGACGGAGATCTGCCTGAAGTCCAGCGGCTGCGGTAGTAGTATTGAAATGTCATTTTATTAAGTTCTATAGAAACACGGTGGTGCAATGCAGTTGTACCACATCTCACTGCTGTGTGCTTAAAAAAAGTACTGCATGCCAAAGCACACACCACCGCAATACAGTGGTCTATACGGTGCCCCCCCCCCATGACAAGGCAAGGCATGGTGTAAGGGCCATAAAGTAGAATGGCAGCAAAAATAAAATTTTAAGTTTAGAATAGAAAATAATGTCTTACAATCTGACACAGGGTTAGAAAACCTGTGCCAGATTTTTTTTTTAAATGTCTGTGTCCTTATGGTGAGGGTTAGGGTTCATGATCATGGACTTTTGTTTAGGTTGTATTTACACTTCATAATAGAGCTGTTAAAATTTTAAAAAATTAGCAATTAAAAATGTGACCTTGCTTACAAGGACAAAGCAGCAATCCTCCAGTACCTGACATCTTCGTAAACTATGGCGTACCGTGACCACACCACTGCTTTTTTTTTAATACCTTTTTACATTCAAAAAGCACAGCAACTGTCCGAAGCTCGCAGCGTCCAATAGGAAATTAATGGCACTCAATCCAGGAGGAGTCAAGTCATGTCAAAGTCACATGACTGGCTCTCCTCCAATCACAGAGCTCTTTCTGCTGTGTCAAGCAGAGAGAACTCCATGGGGTAATGCAGGTTGCATATCGCAACCAGCATTTTATCAATGGGCCATAAAGTGTAGGCCGTGATATGCATACCCAGGATAGCAATATCTATTCTCCTCTGTAAGTGACCTCCCACCGTTTCTATAATTTTTACTGCATCATACTGGCAACACTGATCACATATGTCAGGCTATTCAAATGAGCCCTGGTAGTGTAGCTGCTGTTGAAAAACAACTGCATCGTAATTGACTGTATAGATGGAGGAGTGGACAGTGGTAAATAACAGGTGGCGCCATATAAATTCTGTTAAGTAATAATATAATAATAATATTAAAAAGATATCTGTGGCTGGCATTAGAGCTAAGCAGCCAATGCTTACAAAAAATAGTAATGTTCTATTAAGGCAATGCAAATTATTTTTTCAGAAATAATAATAATAATAACAACAACAACAACAACAACACCACATCTGTTTAGTCTATTGTATCGTTGTAAACAGGCAGATATGATAATAGGCTTAAAAGCAAAAAAAAAAGCAAGTATTGAATGCAAATGTGTTTATCAATTAAATTGTGCATTCGTGGAAATGTTGCTCTCTAAATGCAGCAAAACATATTTCATGTGTAATGTAAACAGATGTTTCTTTTGAATAAAACCGTAATTTATTAATGTGACCCCCAAAGCCCTATACAAAGCTTTCAGAGTGCTATCATTGTGATATAGTTCATTAACTTCCTCTGCTCTCTTTACTGAGCTGTGCTCTCATTAATCACTGCAGAATGATAGCTTTTGGCTGTTGCCACAACAATGATTTTTATTAGCTTTCTAAATAGATACACCGCATGGCAGGGACTAGATAGTATTTATTATCCTTGGATTAAAGCAAATCTCTGTTTCATTTCTGGAGACATTAGACATCACTATTGTTGGCATGTCTGCAAATTAGAATTTCTGAACTGCTGCTCTGCTCACCCTCTAGATTTGTTGTATGTTTTTTGCTATAACATGATTGGCTAACACAATATTAACACAATAGGAGTTTATAAAATATGCCTTTCACATGTTTTCGAATGCAGGAGATCCTGTATCACTGCCAACAGCAAAATTAATTAATAAAACAAAATGTAAAAGTTTATAAAAAAATAAATTAAAATAAAATATTTAAAATTTTTTAAAAATTAAAATAAAAACATGTGTGGGGGATGGGGGTACAGTTCCGGTGGTTTTTAATATAATGGGGGGGGGGCAAAAAACAATTCTGCCCCGGGCGCCCATAACTCTGGTTACACCACTGGACTGTAATAGGCACCATCTTAGGGGTCTATTCACAAAGGTGAGCATGTTTGGCCGACCCGAGTGAATAACCGACCCAAAGTGAATGCTGTTGGGCTAATCACTTCAGGCTTGTACGGCTGATTTCATTGGCAGGCTACTCGCTGCTGTTCGGCCTATTCTCATAGATGCCGAACGGCATTCGGCTCGACTATTCTGCTCGGTACTTCTGTGGTACCGAGCAGAATAGAAAAACAGTTTAAAAAGTCCAAAAATAAAATAGAAAACGATTGGGTGGAGTGACAGCTAGCTCCGCCCAACTGTTGGCCGGGCGGTCCTGCTGCCGCCAGAATAAAAAGAAATTAATAGCGGGAGACTCCCGGAGCGTCCGGGAGAGTTGGGCTGTCTGGAGATCAGCGTCCCTGGTTACCCGCATATGCGTGTACATGCACATAGAATATAATGTTTCTAATGCTAAAAATAAAAAAAGAATTTGTACATTGAAGAACACATATGGGCCAGATGCTCGTATATACGTGCTCATACGTGCACATATACGTGCCAATACACATCTACAAAGATGCACATTTTACACGTTTCCGCGCTTACATTCCTTCTATGCCGGTGTGAATGAGGCCTTAAACTAATCATCTCAATGTGTTCACTTTGTCACTTATCTTTAAATTAATTCTTGAAACCACTTGAAATGATTATTTCAAAATCAACCACTACTATTTACAAGCTTGAATAAAAAGGCAAAATGTACAAAAGATCAATAACCCAAAATTCAGGTTACTAAAGTCTGATCTCTGCAAAATGAATTCTGACTGTATGCTATGAGTTACTGCACTTTGCCCCATTTGTCTCCACAAATAAATCCACCATCAGAGCCAACATAACGGCTGGAAACCCAAAGGTAGAACATTCTGTTTAAACGGCATGACAGTTTGGATTAAAGTGTCACAAATGAATTTGTTTATAAGCACGGTTTACCCTGCAGTGTAGCATTGGAGTTACAATATTTCCTAGAGCTCTGTATGTATGGCAAAAAAAAAAAAGGTAGACCTATGCCACAAATTATATTTGTGTTGTAATCTGGTTTGACATTTCCCTAACCTATAAAAGGCTAGAGCATTAATCCACCATGAATTGAAAGCATGTCATAAAACTGGCTGAAAGGGTAAAGACTACAAGATCGACAGCTTAATTTAATATTCATGGCATTGCTAGTTCATAAGTATAATAATTGCACATAAGCTAGGCCCTGCAGGGAGAGATTAGAGTCAACTACTACACCGTGCAAAATGCTATGCACAAGGATACCATTGTGGAACTGGGATTATTTTTAGCATTCTCAAATGTGAAATTTCACAGAAAATATATTCTTACAGAGAAATGTATGGCTGCTGTTTAATGAATGCCAAAAAAAAAAAATGTCAGCATCAAATAATGAAAAAAGAGCGCAATGTAAACTCACCAAGACATACATTTTTTTATGTTTATGTTTTTTATTTCCATTAATTTTGACAATTTCAACTATTATAATTAATAGTTAATAGAGCTATTATTATCTTTATTTCCATATCTGGGGATGATTCATCAAGTAGAAAATGTTACCAAACTGAATGTTATTTTTATTACCTAATGATGAACAGAGGAATAAAGAAAAAAAAAACATTTTGCTTACACATGATTGGATGATGGAACTGGGCACCAATGCACTAAGCTAACTGTTCTTTTAGTAAATGAACCTCTCAGTGTCTGTTTGATTTTAAAGGAATCTGTAAAGTGAATATACAGTATGTCGGCTGCCATTACTGAGTTTTGCTTTTGAAAATTCTATTTTCCTGGCTGTAATGTTAATCAAAAAGCATTGATACTTCAGTGATTAAGAGTATCAGTAAATATGATTGGATGCGGGAACACAGATTCACTTTACTTTTGAAAATCAACGTCTAAGAATAAGGGCAGGCCCGGATTTACTCCCTCTGCTGCCCCAAGGCCCAAGCCCCCCCCCCTCTCTCCCCCCGTGATAGCAATGAGGTAAAAAAACAAAAAAAATCAAATTAAAACCCCCCCCCAAAAAATAAAACTGAAAGCCCCCCAACCCTGTAAACGTACGTATACACAATATGCATACACTTACATAGAAAAATTACGATTGTGCTACACATGTCAGGTGTCACCACATATTTTATTTTAAATGAAGGATTTTTTTTATCTGATTAATTGAAAATAATAGGCTAACTAATCAATTATGAAAATATGAACTTATTTATTAATGTAAATCATTGTAATTGAACAATAAGTAACCTATAATGTAACTATTATAGGTTACTTGTGATTTGGATATTATTGTTTTATTGAAGACATACCTAGTGCATTTGTGTACTGTTTTTATACAATAACTGTACATATATGCAGGTATACTCAGCAAGGAATTAAATACCTTTCATTCAAGTATTCTTCTTGGCACTGTCAGCTCATCCTGGAGGTGGACAGAGCAGTAACCAGTAAAGGGGGAATCATAGCTGGGTGGCTGGAAGATGTGTAGATGACATTATGTCTGTCTGACGTCGGCATGTGAAGGTCCTCAGGAGGAGAGGGGTGGGATGTCTCCAGCGCCGGTATTCTTCTAGCTACAGTCCGGAATTTTATTTTTGCACATGAGCAGGAACAGGGAGGACCCCTAACCCAAGGTTTCCCCCCATCTGCCTGACGCCGGGACTCAGGACTTGTAAGCTGGTCGGGACGTCGGGTTGGGACTCGTGGACATTGCTGGTTGCCGGTCGGGACGTCAGGGATTTTTGCACCCCTTCGCGCTGCCACGATGCCGCCCCTGCACCCTCTGCCGCCCGGAGGCCTGGCCTTGGTGGCCTTGTGAGGAATCGGGCCCTGATTAAGGTTAAGATTAAGATTATTCCCACTGATTTACATTTTTTGCTTTTTTTTTTTTTACTTTATGTGGAGTGTACAACGTGCACATTCCATGCAAGTCTGGCGGCATAGAGTGCATTGCTTTAACTGCAGCATGGTTGCATTTTATCACAGTGCACCACCCACTGCATTGTAGTGTGAATAGGACACATAGAAAAAAATCCAAAGACATGCTGGAAGGTTAATTGACTTCTGCCTAAATTGACCAAATATGTGTGTGCGTGTGTGTGTGCAATAGGGACCTTAGATTGTAAGCTCCTTGAGGGCAGGAACTGATGTGAATGTGCAGAATGTAAAAGCGCTGCATAAATTGTCAGCGCTATATAAATACCCTATAATAAATAAATGTGTCCTTACAGGGACCTGCTGTGACCTGCATTGCTACAACACATGTTTGGCACAACAACAACAAAAATGAGTTAAAGCCTATCTTCCTGGAAGATAGGCTTTAACTCCTTTTTCTTCTAACGCACTACAAGCGCTAACTACTTGTTTTTGTCTTACCTGATCCCCACAGGCTCCAAGAAGCCTCTTTCCCCTATGTTCTGGAAGTCTGTGGTTCACTGACGTCGTCATGTCTAATGTAAGGCCCATAGCTCTGCATTATGCATGAGGACACAGAGGGACAGTCCTCAAGCGAGAGCATAGGGGAGATAGGTGAGCACTGACTGCTGGGGGAGCGGGGATAAGAATGGTAAAATCCTTTAGGGCTTGTTCACACCATGTCCGGATCATGTCCAGACCAGAACAGTCTGTTCCCTGACTAAAAAAGCATCCCAATGTAACCCTATTGTATTTCTGGGCTCTGTTCACACTAGTACAGTCCGTTCCAGACCAGACAAAAATATTGCTTGGCTCATTTTCTCTGGTCTGAATTGCACTGGAACGCATGGAAATGCATCAAAAATGCATACAAAAGCATGCAAACGCACTGGACTGCCCCTGAAAACAAAAAAAGCTCAGGATCACGGCAAAATCACAGTAAAATTGCGGAAAAAACTCAGTAAAACGCAATGCACTGCGTTCCAGACCAGAAAGGAGCGCTGTGCCTCAAGGATCTGTGCTGGGTCCGATGCTGTTGAACCTATTCATTAATGATATCGGGGAGGGAATAAATAGCCATGTTTCCGTGTTTGCAGACGATACAAAAATATTGAGGGTACTAGAAACTGATCGTGACAATATAACATGGTGGGAACCTGGCCTTAGACAATACCTCTAGACAGCCTCTAGACAATGATGAGCAGTTAACTTTTGCAATGTGGGGTGCAGCCCCATGTCAAGGCAAGTTTTTTTTTCCTGGAGGTAGCCTTTAAAATCAGCCTTAAAATACGAAATACCAAACACTTCTACAACCTACTCTCCATAGCGTTGTCATTGTACCATGCATTTAAATATACGTAAGCTAGATTTAACAACTGAATAAAGAGGCAAATGTAAATGTTTAGGGTTTTGACAGGGGCCCACTTTTGGACAGATCCAAATGGGAGATCTTTTGGTAGCCTCAATGTCCAGTCTAATATTGCTTTTTACAACATTGAGCATCAGAAAATATATTGTCCTTCTAAATTTACTCACTACCAAAATATACTCTGAATGTTGTAAAGTTGAGCAATAAAACCAAAGATGTTTTAGGAGAACTTAATAGCGATGGCTTAGATGTGTGAATCATTGCTCTCATTCCTTCACAACAGGTTAAGCGTCTGGATATACACCACACACTGCACAGATTGGAAAGAATGCAGTCACGTGATTGGTTTGCGGAGAAAGTTGAACTTGAGGTGGAAGGCAACTTTGAGGTAATGGAATATAAGATTACATTAGGCAATGTCTAATAAGATTAATGCTGTGAAAGACGATAAGGTAAGCAAGGAAAATAGAATTAGTATATAGAGATAAGTACCATGTAAGGGAGGAGGAATCGTTAGTAAAATTTTAAATATGATTTGGGATTGTAGACAATTACTTGGCTGACTTAGACTGCATTCTGTAAGAATGCAGAACTTTTTTCACAGCAGGAGTAAGGACAAAATATTATTTAGGACTCTTGTAAAAACTTTTTTTTTTTAAATCAAACATTTAGCAAAAACAAATTTAAATGTACTTTGTGATCCATTTAAGTAACAAAACAAAATGATAATTTTTGATACAAAATAATCATAATGACATGACAAATTATTTATTAATAAAACATCACTGTTGCATTTTCAGTTTGTGTTTATAATTTATCATTTCCTTAAAGTGACACGAAACTCACATTTAGTTTAATAATTTATACTGGGATGATAGTCCATCAAAGGAGTGAGCTTAGAGTGGAAGAAGGAAGGACAGTGTCAGCACCAATTCAGAGATGATTTAAGGATCTACAACCGAGTGATACACAAATAAGATGCATTTTTGTTAATAGTTAAGATACTTGAATTAACTTTTAAAATGTAACCCCTGAGTTTATTGTCACTTTAAAGCCTATTTCTGGGGAACCAAAAACCTTTATGGGAGCGGGAATCAGGTAAGAAAGACTGCTTTACAAAATAAAACAAAAATTAACAGTGAACCCTTGCAGTGCGGGGGTTGCCCACTGCAAGGGAAGGTTTTTTGTTTCCCTGGCTATATAATGTATATTTTCCTAATTTTGTTTTACACTTTATTTTAATTTTTTTACACTTTTGTAAAAAAAATAAAAATAAAATTAAAAACTTTTTTTTTCTTGTCAGTTTATATCAAGCAATCACTATGACAGCTTGATAAATTAACTTTTTTATTTTATTTTTGGCTATTAGGCTGATCCAAACTTAGGAACAGCTAATAATAACCTTAGAGACTGATCCTGACTTTAGTCAGATTCAGATCTCACTAAAAGCTCTTTGATCGTGCCTAGACGATCAGAAATGATACATTTCACTCAAAAGATATACATTGTATCCTTTCAGTGAAATGTATCTAAACATCGGGCTCTCGAGCTGTCAAAACAAATAGCAGAGAGGTGAGGTGAGTCACTGCTGCCTCTCTGCTATTTTGAGCTGTCAAATACGGGATCGCAAATTGCGGTCCTCTATTTGCATGTAACGGCTTCATTCTTTCATTAATGAAAGGAAGAAGCTTTTACAAAAAGCTTAATTATTTCATTAATTAATGCCTCAATACTGAGACATTAATGAATGACTGTTAAATGCTGAGAATCAGCAAATACCGGCATTACAAAGCCTGATATAACTCGTCACGTACAGTGTACGTGGCCAGTCATAAAGGCACAAAGTGACAAGACGTACACTGTACGTCTCCCGTCACGAAGGGGTTAAAGTGAATGTAACCGTTACAACGACCTTCTAATATTTGCTCTGTTTTCATCTATTGTGTATACCACTGAAAGCTATTTGTTTGATAAGTACAAAAAATACCTGTTGATGAAGACATGGGGAGGTGTTCTGTGGTCAAAATCAGGAGCAAGCAGTCTAAGAGCTCAGTGCTGCTCCATGAATACAGTACAGTGATTGTTGTCACCCTAGGACAGAAAATGTGTTGCTGGCTGGATTTTCAAGTGAAAATAAAAACAACAAGCCTGTACAAAATAATGCAGACAGCACATCGAAGGGCAGCTAAGCTCTAAAATATAATTGTTTGTGTTCTTCAGTTTACATACACTTCAACTTTTGCATCATAGAATTTTAAAAATATGCCGCTCGGCGGCATTCGGCTATTCTCTCACTGCTGTTCGAGATCTTTCAGAATAGCCCGAACAGCAGTGTGAAGCCTGCCGGAGGTTCGGCTCAGCCGATCCAGATGTTGGATCGCCTGAGTCGAACTCCTTCTGCACTTCGGATCAGCCGAACATGCTGAGCATGTTCGGCTGTTTCGAAGCCACACGAAGCAAGCCGATGTACGGCTGATTTCAGCCGATATACGGCTGAAATCAGCCGTACCAGCCTGAAGTGAATAGCCGAACAGTGTTCGGCTCACTTCACTTCTGATCGACTAAGATGCATAAAATTTTTACGAATGCTAAAACACAAATTCAATTTTTAGAATGTCAATGCTTACTTTGTATACAGTAGATGTAGACATTGAAGTACCACACCAATTAAAATGGTACAGGTAAAACTTTATTCCATTAGGTGCCTGGGGGACATTTCAATCGAGTAGCCAATGCTTTTCAATGGTCCAGAAACACACACCCTTCATCAGGCCTCAATAAGAGAAATAATTCATGTAGACTACCATCACTGCAGCTTGAAAGTTGTATTGTGTTGTAATGGGAGTACTTCAGGCCTGTAAGAAGCTGCTTTGGACCCCTGAAACACATTGGATAGTCTACTTCCACCCTAACGGAATAAAGTTGTAGCTGAACTATTTTAATTGGTCTGACGCTTAAATTCCTACACCTATTGTGTTCACTGTCAAGGATACTGTGCAGATCCTTTGGATTGCAGAAGCTGCCTATCATCTCATCTATCACTTAAATTGAGTGTTGGGTGAGAAACACCAAGAGAATAACCACACAGGTCCAGTGCTTTCTTTCCACACTTCCAAATGCTTACTTTTTATCCTAGATGTCTCTGAAGGCGATCAGCCTATCAATGTGTTGAGAAAACTACATTTGTTTCTACTTATAGTTTTTAATAGGGATGTTCCAATACTGATACTAGTATCGGTGCCGATACCCAGTATTTGAGTGCGTACTCGTACTCGCCCATATGCTCTCGATGCCTATCCCGATACCGTAACTTCCAATATTAGGAAGCTGGCTGGCGAGTCATTACACGCTGTCCGGCTTCCTGAATGGTAATAACTCGCCCCCCCCGGCTTCCTGATTGGCCGATAAGCTGACTCCGTGCTCCCTCATCACCTGGTGATGAAGGAGCATAGAGACGGCTTCCCGGCTAATCGGGAAGCTGGGTGGGGAGTCAATACACGCCACCCGGCTTCCTTAATGGGATGTCTGGTATCAGTATTCAGTATCGGCGAGTACTGAAAGAAAAATATCGGTACTCGTATTCGATACCAAAAAAACTGTATTGGTGCATCGGCATCCCTAGTTTTTATTATATATGTAGACAGTTGAAGCCATATCTCCTCATTGTATATACAGGTTGTATATGCCGCTTAGTAATGCAGCACAGTGATATGGCATTGCAATTCAGCCTCTACATTCTTTATCTTCTAACCTAAGTAGTTTTTCAGAATAGATGCTGAAAACATGAAAAAGATTGCAAGTGAAACCGTTAAAGCCACATCAAAGATTATTTTTAGGTAAACTGTATTATAACAGCCAACAATGCAGTATACACTGAATAAAAACACACTATAGATTGCATTCAAAGGAGATGTAAGCCCTAAATGAATGCCATTTTGTTTGCTTAAAGTACAGTGTATCATACTTAATTGCCATTTTTAAAAATAAAATATTTGTTTTCACCTATACTTTCCATCCTTGCATCTCAGTGCTGCAGCCACTTCCTGTAAAAAAGCTTGCACTTTACTGATAGCTGCATGGCATTTTTAAAGGCACATTTCCTGATGGTGACAACAGCGGACCATGCCTGTGTAATGTGTGCTGAAGCATCCACCTGAAGTTTTTCATTAGCGGCAATTTAGGAGCACAATTGGGAGACAGGGAGAGAGACCATATAACAGGAAGCATGAAAACAAGAGCCTTTATGGCAGGATCACCAGGTGTTATTTTAATAAGAGATTCAGATTTATAAATAATAAATATGAATTTTGAAATTATGTTAATATGTTAAATCTTTAGAGTTTAAGTAATTGGGTTTAGTAATTGGGTTTACATATAGAGCTTATAATATTTAAGATTGTATTAAAATTTTTGTATGGCTGAAGGACACGTATAATTGTATGTTGTCAGTGGGCTAAGGGTGGGGTTCAATTTTCTCATGGGTGTGATCTTAGTCATAGCATTCATTGTCATAACTATCACTGAATTTGTTCATAAATCATACAGAATGTTACAGAAGTAAACAAACATGTGTTAAATGTAAAAACTCCCCTACATAAAGCCAGCTAAGCAACTAACATTTTTCAGAACAGTGTGCCTGTAAATTATACCTCAGGTGTAATCCCAGCCAAAACTAGGGTTGCACAGATACCAAGTACAGTACTCGGTACAAGTACGAGTACATGTACCGATACTTTTGAGCTCCAAGACTAGACTAGAGAAAAATAAAAAAATTAGGAGGCAGCTGTCATTTGTAAGGAGCACACGGAGCTCCTGGGGTTTGTACATCTCCGTTTTAATGTACGATTTTGTTTTTATAAATATAAATAAAGGGATGCACAGATACCAGTTTTGCGAGTACGAGTACTGGTACTTGCCGAGTACTTACAAGTACGAGTATTGATACATTTTTGTTTATTATCATGTGACAGTTTTTCTAAAACAATATCGACTAATGATTTCAGGACAGTGGTGGAGTGCCAGAGCCTGGCCCCAGCTGCAAACGCTGCAACCCTGGTAGTTCTCATGAAAATGCCAAGTATCTGCACTGGTACTCGAAAAGTATCTGTGCATCCCTAGCCAAAACCATTGTTTTAGAAAAAATAGAAACGATGTGCTGGAAGCTGATCATTGGCTGGCAGAAACAAGTCTTTATTTAAGCCTAATAGGTTAAATATGTCAACTCTCCACAGACTGGGCCCCCCCTCCACATTAAAAGAGGTCACTCAAAATGAGATATCTACATGTAGTTGAGACAAAAAGTACTCCAAACAAATGTCTTAAGTGTCCAAAGAGTTATCAATTACATCCACATAAGATGTTTGTGTGGCACCCTTTTTGGCACAACTACCTGTGAAAACCTTTTTCCTGGCATGAATAGAGTGTGTGTGGGGGGCGGGAGTTGGAAGCTTTGCCATGTTTCTGTAGTTTTCTATGTTCGAGTTGGGGTGGATTTCCCTTTACTTGGACCAATGGATGGATGTTGTTATAGTATAGAGTATTTGGACTTTGTTTTAGTGTTTATCTAGGTTTCTCACATACTCACTCTAGGGTTTCTCTGGAGGTTACCAGAGGTCCATTTAGCAGTGAGAAATGTCTGCCTTTCAAATAAGCTACCACTAGCACTAATGCCATGTTTAGGTATCTGTAAGGGGGCTTTCTTCCCTCTGACCACCAATGTAAGGAGCATTATTCCCAATGACCACCAATGTAAGGGGTCCCTTTTCAATTTACCACCAAATTGGAAGTTTTTTTAAATATTTGTGTTTTGTTTTTGTTTTTTTTACTATAATAATATGTTTAATTAAATTATTATTACTGGAAATATTGTTGTCATATAGAGCAGTCCTAGGTGTGAAATCTGCCAACACATTTTGTATTCTTTATTTATTCTTAAATCAACAATTTACTGTTCATGCTAATATCTTGTGAGCTGTAGATATACCTATTTATAATATAATAATTGTTAGCAAGAGTTCCCTATGACATGAAAGTTATTTAGATGGTTCCTCTGTATTAAAAAAATTAAAAGAGAATGATCTATAGATTTAGAAAATTCCATCTGTAAATGTATAAATAACTGGCTTAAACCACATTTGGAGAGTTGTGGTTATTGAATACTCAGAATGGTCTAAGACCGTTAGTGGTATACCACAAGGTTTATATTTGGGACCATTAGTTTAACCTGTTTATAAATGATACAGTGTTTGGAATTAAAAGTACCATTCTGTGTTTGCAGATAACACAAACCTATGTAGTGGAATACATTCTTTGCTGGAGGCCTAACCTAGATGCACTTTTTTATTGGGCAACTGTATGGCAAGTGGGGTTTAATGAGAGGGAGAAATGGGTAAATCAGTGTTGGAGATCATATGGATTTCCTGATATATCTTAGTAACCACCACCCAATGCTGATACTAGCGTACAACAGTTTCTAGAGTGAGCATGACACCTTTTTGTAATTGAGGGATGGAGGCTGATTTACTTTTTTCATCTGCACATAAGTGGATAATTAACCTCTTGCCGTCCGCCCGTTTATCATTTAATATAGGGGAAACTGTTTTTTTATAAAAATTTCGGTAATTTTTCCTTAATATAGTAAAAAAATAAAACCCCCAGTGGTGAATAAATACCACCAAAAGAAAGCTCTATCTGTCCCCAAAAAAGGGTATACAATTCATTTCAGTACAGCGCTGCATGACGGAATAAATGTCAGTTAAAGTACCGCAGCGCTGAATACTGAAAAATGGCCTGGATGGGAAGGGGGTTTAACACCGCGGATGTCAACTGGTTAAAGTAAATATTGAGACAATGTAATGTGTGAAGATTCTCAACTCCTTTGGTAAATTAGCCTAATCGATTAAAGAGAGGATCTTACCCATATATGAAGCCTTAGAAATACCTCATCTTAAATGTGCATTTTTGGCCACCAGTATACAAAAAGAATACTGTGGATCTAAGAATGGTTGAAAGAACCCCAACTAAATAATTAAGATTCATAGAGTCTTGAGTCAAGAGTCTTGCTAAGAAGCGCTTATAATTGCTCAGCGCAGTCAGAAGTGCTTCTTATTGGTCAGCATGGTCAGGTGACTGCACTGACAAATGAGTGTTTGCTGTTTGCAAGCATAATTTGAAGTACATAATGCAGGGCTGCACTACTGTGTAAAGTGTACGGGTCATACACCAGCAGCCATGGAGTGGAAGGAGCGTTCGTTAACCGCAAGTGGGGGGAGAGGAGGCAGAATGGTGGGGTTAATGCTATTTTACCAGTCTGGTCTGCCAGGCTACTTTTCAGTTTTCAGTGCTATGATAGTTTGACTGACAATTATGTGGTCATGCAACACTGTAACCAAATGAATTTGTTTTTATTTTCCAGGGGTGTGTGTTGGAGTTTAGCTTAAAAAAAAAGAAAGAGAATTACCCAAAACCATTACATTTTCCCTTTATATTGGTGACATTGTGTGCATGCATGAAGGGATGCACTGATTCAGTTTTTTCCGTATAGAGTACGAGTACAGATATATATATTTTTCGGTACTCACTGATACCAAATACCAATACCGGCATCCATGGGCCCGGATTTTCAGGAAGCTGTGGATCCTGATTGCCTGGGAAGCCGTTGGTCTTCAAAAGAACACTGGCTTCACTTCCCTCTCAACACTGCAAAGCAGCCCCTGGCTTCCTGACCAATCAGGAAGAAGAACTGTGGGACGTACCGCCCGGCTTCCTGATTGGTCAGGAAGCCAGGCTGCCTAGCACCAAGTGAAGCCAGCTTTCTAGCCAATCAGGAAGTCTGGAGGTGGGTCATAACGTGCCATCTAGCTTCCTGATTGGCCAGGAAACTGGATTAATGATCCCTTATAACACTGATGGTCAGAGGGAGGACTCCCTCTGACCAGAAGTTGCGGTATAAGGGGTAAGTATCAGAGCATTACTCGGTATCGGCACAGATACCAATACTTGTATCGGTGCATCCATATGTGCATGTTCTATTTTTTTACAAAAAATATGCTCAGAGGTGGAATTACAAATACTTTTTTTTATTGTCCTTTTATTTGTTTGTGTCAATGATAATCATTTAAAATTAAAACTGGTTTTATTTGGTCACTGTCTCTTTCAGTTAAATAAAACTAGCAACAAAAAAAAACCTATAGATAACATATTGAAAACACTGTGTATACAGTACATAAGGGTCAGTTTCTCTGCTCCAAGCTGTACATTTTTGTGTCCTTCGTGGATTAGCTCCACTGATGGCAGCAGACAAAAGTTAGATTTTTTTATGATTAGAGGAATTAATATCATTCCTAAAGATAACATACCTTGAAAGTTCTCGTTTGCTCGAGGAATGTAATTTCCTGGAAAGGGCAACTTGTAGAATACAAATATTGTACTTGTCAAGGTTTGACTTATTTGTAGCGTATGTAAGGATAAGAAAACTTTAAAATCCACATGTGAACAGGGATATATAAATATTTAAGGGTTGTACATTCCACAAAGAGTTTCCCAGGAATATATAAAGTCACCAACTACTATGAGCTTCTCTGGAAATAATTGCGTTAGCACTAAACTGCTGGTTCAATCACAATCACACCAAATAAGGCCAATTGACATACAGTATCTACAGATGAACAAATAGCTAAAAACTGCTCTGCCCACAGATTACCCAAAATGCTTTCAATTTCTTGTTCACTGGGTATAAATTGGGTTATCATTGAGCAATATTGTGTGCCCTTTTACATATTGGTAATGGACAGATGATCCATGAGCAAAACACAGGTTTTCTTTAAAGGTTATAGTCTAAATCAGCCCGGGGTACTAGCACCGGGCACCTGGGGCACATGCTCTGCATTGACACCTGCCATGTGCTACAGGCCCTGATGTCATTACTATCTCTTCCTGCAGGGCGGCATGTCAAGGAAATAGAATGCACAGCTGTGAGAAGCTTCCCATGCTAATTCTCAACTGACATGACACATGTTGCAAGTCTAAGTAGAACCTGGGAGGAATTCCCTTGCTTGCCGTGCTTCATCTGAAATGTGAGAAGTTCAGGGAGGGGGGAAATTGCGCTAGGGTTTGTTTGGGAGAAGAGATTTTGGGGATTGGAAATTAAGATTTATGCTGAGATGAGAGATGTTGGGGGAGTATGCCCATTTTTGATGGGAGAATAGATTTGGGAGGGAATGAAGATTTGTGTTGGGAGGGGGAGTTTGAGCAGAGGAGGAAGATTTGTACAAGGGAGTAAGGGAATTTTTTTGCATTTTTGCTTTCTGAAAATTGTATGTGTACGAGGACTGTGACGTATGTGTTTTGTGCATAGAGTATATGGTTTTATTTAACTATGCCCATTTAAGTTCCCCCACTGTTTGTATCCCCTTTTTAACATCCCATTGCTGATCATAAAAAAATAAAACCTTGTAATGAAGCAGACAGAATTTTTTATTTTAGAATATACAGATATAGAGGAATATTTGGGCACTCCTGTTTTTACTTATTAGTTGTGGTTTTAATAGCTCAACATATAAAACACTGCTCTGTTGACATTGTAGTGTCCAGACAAACTCTGTTAATATCAGCATATCATATAATCATTTTATACCATTTTTTTTTTATATCCTGATTTGCAGGTCCATAGCGTGTAGAGTCCTGTGCAGAGAATTTCCATCGACATAGACTGTCTTGATGAACTTAATCAGTGTGTTTGTGGAGATTGCGTTAATCCTTTGTAATGCACACAGCTTGTTCATGCCAGCTATGACCTTGTCCTACAAAAAGGAAATTTTCCTCTACTCTAAAATCAGACCATTTACATACAATAAATATAAAGTTGGCAGCAGGATTGACAAAATCAGAACAATGGAATGAAGCGCAGCACGGGTGTCCCCAGGCCGGGTGTCACCTGCCAGAACGTAATCTTGCTCGCGACATCATCATGCACACACGCGTAATGACATCACGCACACTTAACTGCCTGCGGCCTTTACGGTGATGGACTTCAGTGTTCTGTCGAAAAAGCAAATTAGTCGAAATCTCCAATTACGTCACTTCTGGTAACTTGTCAGCAGGAGATTTTCGACAAGTTGGCATTAGTGCGCATGCCTGACAGCATAAAACTACACCAGCATGATTTCTATAGCACAATAACAACTCACTTGTACAGTTCTCTAACACCTGTGAGTGCGCTTGCGTGTACATGTGCACTGACAGCTGTTGGAGGTCTAGACGAGCATTGTGAAAATTGTGAAAATGCGGCTGTACAGAGCTCCTCCATTTCTGCACACTCAATAATGTCAATTCGTCCAAACCTCCTACTGGCAAGTTACCGGAAGTGACATAATTGGAGATTTCGATGAATTGGCTCTTTCGACAGAGCACCAGCAGACAGAGTATGTTCACCTGGCAAAATAAGGTATGCCAGCGGGTCCCCTCCTCCCTCATACAGTTGTTGTGCACTAAGTCCATGACCATGTGCCCTACTTTTCAGAGTCATTTTGGTGTCACCCCCTCTGATGGTGTTAACCAGTGCAGGCCGCAACCCCCGCATCCCCCTTGTGACGCCACTGAAATGTAGAAATGTAACTAGTGTTCCAAAATTTTTACTGAGCTGACCACATATGCCAAGCCACGTTTGGGCACATGATGGTCAACATGGTGAGGACAAAGTATTTAAAAATCACTGAAAATAGATGTCTGCATTGATATTTTAAAACTTTGTGTGGCTGTGTATCATTGACGGGAATACTGGCAATCCAGGAGTTCAGAAATCCTTCCTATCTATTTTGAACAATAACTATGATTTTCACTTTTAATACATTTGTATGAACTTTTCAGTATTAGTAAAGACAAACAAATGTGTCGTTATAGACAAGCATCAAGAGTGAACAATACCGAGAGAATGAATGTATTCCTATAAGCTGACCAATTGACTGAATCATTACTTTCTATGAGAACTAAATGCTAGGTTACTAGAGTCAGCAAGAGATGCAATTAAAAAACCCATGACCAAGGAAATAAGGACCAGCAGAAGGATTGACTTAGAGGCAGAAATGTGGAGAGGAAAGGAAACTAGAGGAAAACAAGTCAAAGACATAGGAAAAAGAAAACCGAGGCAAACAAGTATTAGAGACACCAGAGAATTCCCTAAAGTTGGGAAGGATTGTGGGTTATAAGGCAGTAAAGCTAGCAGAAGAAAGTGAGGGAGGGGTATATTGTATCAACGGAGACTACACTCTTAGAAATTTCTTCTGATAATCCAAAAGAATACTCAATAGTTTCTCATAAAAAAGGCATCAGTTCTGCGTGTGACTTCAGAAAATTGTACAAATTGCTTTTCCCATGCTTTAGCAATAGTTTGCTTCACTGCTAACAAAATTAAAATGGCAATTTAGACTGAGAGTTGGTGAGGGAGGGAGATTTAAGATGTAGAAGTGCAAACCAGGGGCCTCTCAGTAAAAGAACATGAAAAAGGGACCGCAAAAGTTTGAATAATTTGGCCCAGAATCTGTATATCATAGGACATGTCCACCATGTCATAGCATATCTCCAACCTCAATGCAATACCTAAAACACAGAGCAGGGAGTGATGGTTGAATATGTACCACTCTAGAGGGGACAATTTACCACTGCATGAGAATTCAATGGAGGATATATTAATGGATCAGGTAGCTACTGCTAACCACATTTACTGCCAGTCCAGCAGATTTAGTAGATATCTACACTTTTCTATAGTTATCCTTGAGTATACCCACCTGTCTGCGTTCTTCTGCCTGGTCAATGCTGTTGCAGACTCTCCAGATGCTTTAATAGTTTTGGAAAAGGGGGTGTTGGGGGAGGTAAGAGAGTAATTTGAAAGATAGGTATACAAAAGTATGGTTTTCGTTTAAGACAAAACTCCTAAATGTTTCTCCTACATTTTAATGTGGAGTTCCTGAAGGTTCTGAGTGTGGCGATGAATATTATACAGAGGTTTGAGCAATAAAGACAGCTTTTTCTGAGTGAAGTTATAAAAACACTTTGGAAACAAAGCCAACTCTATTCAAGGAGTATAACAAAACACGTTAGCTGCATACAATATGTAAGAATATCTGCTCTGGAACATAAAAAGTGCAAGTTCAAGAGTTACAGCTAACACCCTTCAATTATAGAAAAAAAAATTTTTTTATTTCATTCTGCAATAATCTTTCAGCATATTCAGCTTATGAACAATCTTTGTTAACAATTTTGATCGTTAAACTTTTTTACAGGTATCAGAATATTTCTGCGTTTGTGGTTGTGAAGCGATGTTCCACAGCAGGAGTGAAGGGGGAGAGAGGTAAGCGATGCAAGGCCGAGCATCAGGTGAGTGAGTATTCTTTATTTTTGCCCCAGACCAGCATGAGTAAGGAGTAGAGATGTGCGATTTGTTCCATTCCGAATTCAAATTCGAATGAATATTTGCATATTCAGACATTCGAATGCATTCGATTTTCCAAATTAAAAGTATTCAAACGTATTCAAATTTCTGGATAATGAAATTTGGATGCATCCAAAATTTTTTCCAAATTGGAATGAACTTGTGTTTTTAAACGTTAAAACAATTTAAAAAAAAATAGCATGGAGTATTCTCCCCATTTCATTTCACACCCTATAGGTCTGGTGGGAATTTCTAGGGGGGACCCCAATGCCAAAAAACAAACAATAACAAAAAAGTGTGGGATCCCCCCTAAAATCCTCTACCAGACCCTTGATCCAAGCATCAGCCTGGCAGAGCAGAAAAGGGGGGCACCCTGGCCTGGTGATTGTGGGGGTCTGTGGGCAGGGGGACCTATCTGAATCTGGGTGCCCCCTTTCATAAAGTGGGTACCCAGAAAGGGTAGTTGTTACCCCTACTCACTCACCAAATACAGTAAAATAGTAAATAAACTAACCACACCGTAAAAAAAAGTTATTTATTTGAAAAAAAACCAACACAGCTTTTGACAAGTCTTTTTAAGATAAAACAAACAAAAAATCAATCCACAGATCAATCATGTCATCCAGAGATGTACAATAGACCCACATCAATCACGATGGATGATGGCTGTCAACTCACCGAAAGAAAATATTCCTGATACCTGCCGACACGACCGATCGCTTCAAACACCGGCCGCAAAATGACAGCTCTGCTCCCGAATGTCAACAAAGGGGCAGAGCAAGTTGTGACATCATAGAACTTGTTCTGCCCATTTGTTTACATTCCATTAGGGTGCGAGAGCTGTCAAGGAATGATACTGTATCTACTTCCAGTGGCGCCATCCACAGCCACCCATCTCTCAGTGGCATACTGGTAAGGAGTGCGGTGGCATATCCATTGGACCCATTGAAAAGATTTCAGATCACTTCCTGTCCTGGCAAGCAATGAGGGAATTCTTCCCCAACATAGACATGTACTTTAATAAAAACCTGGCAAAGGCATTAACCCTTCCCTGTTGTATCCAAAACAAATTAAAATGTTTTGGCTGGAGCTGGGTTTCATTTTCATTTGCAATCCATCACCTGGTATTCAGCTTTCAGAAGCAGGCTGTCGGCCGGCCAATGGCCGGCCGCTCGGCCAGCTTCGTCTTTCAGCACGGCTCAGCGCTCGACTGAGCTGCTCGGCCGTGATCGGGAGCTGTACAGGCTATTGTGAATAGCCCGTACAGCACCCCCTCGGTTCTCTTGAACCGAAGGGGTCCTGGGGCCGAAGCCAGCCGAAGGATCGGCCGAAGCTACGGCCAGATCCTTCAGCAGCTTTGTGAATAGACCCCTTAGTTTTAAACTATGTTTTAGAGAGCAGATGGAAGCAGAGAACTTTCCAATTAAATGCAATAACAAATACTACTTTGAAGCCTTTAACTTCTTGTGACCCATGTGATTTTTGGAACCATTTGTGAAAGTCAAAATTGTTTTAACAGATTATATTTGCCGTGTCTGGATGACCTTTTGCTCGGAGCACTGCTTTGAAAATCTCTGACAGAAGCACACCATGGCAAACATGCAGAATCTGAAAATGAAATATTTCCCAAACAGGAGAATGTGTTCTACATAGCTGGGCAGGTTACAATAAACATCTTCAATACAGTTTCCATATTAGTACATTGTTTCACATCAAACATCAGTCAGCAAAGGATACTTTCTCATCTGCACACTTCATGTATCAAGTGCAATAGTAAACTGCCAGCAATAGTCTCAGCTGTTCTTAAGCTCACAAAATACAAACTGCAGCAGGAAAGACATCACATCTGGTATTAAAGTAGTATTAAACTTTCAATCTTTTTTCAATAATGAATCCAGATCAAACAAATAAACATTGTCCCGAAAAATATGTCTTTACAGTTTTGCCTAAACGCTTACAGTCATCATGTTTCCAAACAGCTGGCCCCAACTCTCTCTGCTAAGGTACCCTGAACTTCCTGTCAAGTATAAGATCACAAGGGACAGCACAGTCTCAGCAGCTGTACATCTATTAGCTTGGATAAGTTAAAGGGAAGGAGGAGGAGAGGGTTGTTTCTGTTTTGTGGAGACACACACAGCTTACTACACACACAAAGGTGGATCCATAGGACCCTGCAAAGGGAAAATGGGCCATCCTAAATCAGGATATCAGGACCAGGGCTCAGGAGACCAGCTGATTCTGCCCTAAACTAAAACTTTAAAACATCAAGAAACAACATCCATTGTAAGTGATTTAATCAGAATTTGAAATAGCTAAAAACCTTTTGACTTTAATATCATTTTAATATTTTATTACATTAGAAATATTTTAATATTTAATATTTCTTATTCGTATTAAAACTAGTTGTACTTCCCCGTCCTTGGCTATAAAGGAATGTCTACACCCCCCTAAGAACATATTTGCCATGCGAGCTTTACCGCGTTTCAGAGAAATCGGAGACAGAGGGCATAGATTTAGTAGATGAAGTAGAATTAGTAACATAAAAAATAAAATAAAATAAAGAAATACAATATAAGCAAAGACAAGAAAAGACATGACCAGCCCAGGACCACTCATTTGTAACCCTCCCAATGAGCTCTTCATTTTAAAGCCGATGTGCAAATATACAGAGAAATGCTGATGGTTATGGAACCTGCTTTAAACATTTATTAACATTTTATTTACTACAACCTAAAAGAAAAGTATTTCTTTTTAGATGCCCATGGAAATAAATACAGTGGCAACTGTAACTATCATGTCTTTGTTTATCAACAAAGCCTTGTGATCACAACATCGTTGTTGACATAGTGGTCACATGGCCTGGTTAGAAAATAAATCTATTACATTTTTGTTTTTTTCAGGTGGGTTTCATCAGTTGATCCAGAACTGTTATTTCAGATTCTTTGTAGATGCAGACTAGTTAAAAAAAAGCAGAAGTGTAATACCGGACGTAAACAACTTCACTGCTTGTATTGTAAATCCTGAGAATGAATTGTTCCACAGTGTCTGCAGCTACAGAGATTGGTGAGGATTTATATTAAAGTTTATGTACTGCTTGTATATGTGTAAATATTCAAATGTCTGACCAAAGTTCTATTTCAACATACAAATATAGCTCTCCCCTGCTGCCACAGAAGTAGTATGATTTTCAGGTAAGAGAACAGGGAGTTACATTAGAGATATCTTTCCATTGGAGCTCCAGTAAAATAATATCTGTCAGTAGGAGATTTTTTTTCACTAATCTGAAATACCAAAAACTGAAATATTATGTATAAAAGGTCAACCCATTAATATATTATGGTGTAAGATATGATGACTCTTTTGCAAACTGGTAAGATGCAGCAAAGTCCAGGTCACTGGTCACAAGTATATACCAAGTTGTTTGATTACTGCTATGGATTTATGATTGCTTTCCATTCCTACTCAGAAAAAATATTACAGCATGTTTAGCTATGATACAGTAGTACAGATGCCTTGCCTCTGTTAAAAAAATGTGACAGCACCACAAGCAAGTCAATTTAAAATATTTTTTTATTCCACCAGATACAGGTATTGTTCCGGTCAAAGAACCTTTTTGAAGCCATACAAATCACTCTTTGTGAAAGTTTTACTTGATCATATTGGCACTTGCAAGGCTCACCCTTACAAGTGGTGTGAACCTTTCTGGAGAAAAGTAATTTGAAGTGTTGTGGGGACTAGATTTATCATTGTCAAGAGGCATAATTGCTTTTGTATGCTAGGCGTTAGTCCTTCTATTCTAGTATATAGTAGCTTATTCAGTAGATATGTTCTCATAGTATTTCTGATATGAAAAGTGAAGTAACCCATGACATATAATGAGATTTCAGGGTTCTTTGCCAGATAGGTTAATGACTTCTGATTGGATGGGCTTCTGCACTGCCTTATTGAGTAAGCCCAATACAAGCAACTAGAAATTCACTTATTCTCAGCTTCTATAAAATAATCTGCATTTAACTGGCCCTCCAGGAATTAGCTTTTTTGCAAACGTACGCTTCTCCAGCTTGGCTCGATGTAAGTATCTATATTTGATATCTATCCGCAGGGATTCTTAAGATCACTGTACTACCCAGCTCTATATCCAGTGATAGCTGTCAACTTCTGGGTGTTGCTCCATAGACTTCCCTGCTGCACACTGAACCCATGGAGTTGCTAATTTGGAACTGAAGCCATTCAGGGAATGCCTTGTATTTTTTTTCAATGAAGGCATTCTTTAATTGGATGAGATGAAGATTGTGATATCTGTCCCTTCTCTTCACCTCGTCCAGTCAAAGAGAGCCCTGTGTTCATTGAAAAATACACTGGAGCAGCTGGAGCAGTGGAGGGGACTATTAGGTAAGGATCCTTGCCCCATTGACATCATTAGCCTAATAAGAAAATAGTATACTTTTAAATTAGGCACTATCCTACCTTATTATCCAAAATGCATCAAGGAGGCAGGGATTCTTGACCCACATAACATGCTGTGGTTTTAAATGTAGAATCCTACTGAGTGATCTTTGGTTACCCAAGGGATGGGAGGCTGGTGTTCCCTTGAGCTGTGCCCTTCCTGTCTAGGCAGGGCAGCCATCAGAAATTCCGGGGCCCCTTACACAGCTTTAGGCCTGGGCCCCCCCCACACCACCGCCCTGCAGCGCCGCCACACTGAGCCAGTCACATTAGTCTCTGCACAGTGGAGCTTACACTCTAATGTCCTTTTTTTTTTTTTAATTTCTGTAATTTTTCCCTAATATATAAAAAAATAAAAACCCCAGTGGTAAAAACCCCATATTAAATACCACCAAAATAAAGCTCTATCTGTCCCCAAAAAATGGTATAAAATTAATTTCAGTACAGCAATCATGGTTTAAAAAAAATACACACACATAATGAAACACACATATCCCACACAAATCACACACATATCACACACATATCACACACACATTAAAAAACACACACATCGCTTGATAAAAAAAAAAAAAGAATTATACACACTCATTAAAAAACACACAATAAAACACACTCTCACAACTAATAATAGTTCATTAAAAATGTCCCCCTCTCCTGCTTACCTGTTTTGCAGGAAGGGCGGCTGCATCCCTGGGCTTCAGTGAAGAATCAGTGTGCTCTGCACTCTGTCTGGTGCAGACCATACTAATCGCTCCCTGACAGTTAGCAGAGGTCCCACGAGGGAGCGATCAGTATGGTCTGCATCAGCAAGAGATGCAGATCATACTGATTCCACACCAGGGAATGATTTTCCTTTAATATATTGCCGTTTCGACAATATATTAAATTGGATGTGGGCACTTGCCAGGTTTAAAGCTGTCCACCACTACTCGCGGTGGCCATCTTTAAAAACCTAATGTGCAGTGGATACAGGGGGGACTCCGAAGGCTCGCATAGCACCCGAGGTTACGATGTGGAGTGTGCGGGCCCCGGCTTCCTCCGGTGTTGCGGGGGCCCGGCCGCCTTCAGTCACCTGTACGGCCGTCACCCAGGTAAGGTTCGCGGGCCCCTGAGGCTGGCCGGGCCCCTTACTTGAGTGTCGGCCGTATCCCCCTGACGGCGGCCCTGTGTCTAGGAGAAACTGTTGGCACACTCTGCAGTATGAAAGTTAATTTGTAAGTTGTCCAGTCACTGTCACAAGTAGGTGGGGAAGAGCTGAGTTATTTGAGTTATCAAATTCAAGGAAGACAATACTTGCACATATATGTTGAGGTGCTCTGGCAGTAGATTTTGGTGGCAGATTGCATAAGGTGAGTACAATCTGCCTAGGGTACCTCCTATAAAGAAAACCTATTACTTTGCCTAGTATGAACTAAGAACATGTTCAATTTAAATACAAAAAGTTCAGAAAAATTAGTAATGTAAAAATCTATACATGAACTAACAAAATGACCTTTAAACCTACGTGTAACTCTTACAAATTAATTCTTTACAGCACACGCACAATAATGCACACAGTTGCATGGATGTCTGTTCTTTACATGCTAAATAACATGTTACAAAAAATATCAGCTGCACAGAATTTACATTTAGCTGAACACATGAGAACAACAAATGCTGAATAACACAAATAAATGATGCCATATGAAAGAGAAGCTAGACATTCTAAAGCTGCAAACATTCACTTCTTCTCAGCAAGCAGCTGAAAGCCCCAGTAGAATTCTTCTCCGTTCCCACACAGTTCTTTTCCAATATAAATACAACAAACTGGCATTTTCCCATCAACTTTAAATGACAAATATGCAAGTGGAAGAGGAAGTGAGTAAATACCATTGTATATATGTAATCTACTCAATGGGAAATACTACAAGTTGAAGGAAATGGAAGTTGACTCATGCTAACACATTGGCAGAAATTCCTATCTGAAATAATGGAACACAGGTGACTAGCCCTAGGTTTGTGGAGAGACAGCTAGGGGGCAAAATGTCATGAGGATGGCAGACAGCTTCTAGTGACACTAGCTTCACAAATGTCATTCCTTTGTGAGAAAGTAAATATAAAATAAGAAATATTCCTTTAGGTTTTATATTTTTTATATTTAAAGCTGAACTCCAGCCTTACCTTTTCACTTGCACAGTTGTACAGGTTCCTCTCCTGTGCTCAAATTGCTTACTATGATTTTACCGCATAATGTGATCTTCTCACAGTGTGTCTTAGAAGCTGCAGCAAGCCAGATACAGCCCTACTCAGCTTCATTCAAAATGTTGGAATTTACCTCACTTTCATTGTCACCAGGACACATAGAGAGAGTGAATCTCCCGAGCGGGGACAGACACAGGGGACAGACACAGCAACAAAACACCTGACAGGGGTCAGTTGCCATATAAATAGACAGGGGTTGTGGGTCATTTGCGTGTACAAAGGTCACAGAACTTTCAGTTGAATCTCTTTTTTAATTTATCAAAACAAGTGCATTATTTTCCCATACTACATGTAAACAAAATTGGCTGCAAGATATACTTTAATAAGTACTTTGTGGATGCTGTTCACGCGGCAGTAGCACCCCGAGATGTCGCTAAAGTGTATAGGAATTTTACTGGGTGGAAGTTAGTAATGTGTGGGCCTTCCTAAAAAATCTATACAATTTCTATTTTTAGACAAACCCTTGCAATACACAGTTGTGTGTAGATTTTAAGGAGAAACATAAGATGTGTGAAATACACCCAATAGTGAGTGCTGATGTGTGACACTGAGGTTTTCACACATAAGCTCTATTGATAGATAGCTTGTAACTATGTGCATTCTGCCTCTGTTGCACTGAGATCTCAATTAGTCTTGTCAGCCCTGCCAAGATCCCCTCTGTGGACTACAGAATACCTATGCATAGACAAAGGGGCTCCTTGCAGCCCTAAGCCCCTCTCTCTCTCTCTACTCCCCAATATGCCCCAGCTCCTTGTGGGTTCACCTTCCTGGCTCCTAACCTCCTCCTAGCTACAGCAGCCTGGGCTTTGATCTCTGATACAAAGTCGGCAGATCAAATGCTCCCCCTCCTGTCAGATGACAAGAGCTCTGCTGTGAAACTGAGAGCGTGGTGTCCGGAAACTGAGCACTGAGATAAGCTGCTCATGCCCCAGTACACATCTCCTGTTTCCTGCCAATCCAGCCTCCCCAGAATCACTGTGACTGGCAGACCAAACACGCTGAGGCCAGGCTTTGTCTGTGGATGAAAAGGAACAGAGACTTAACCTTGACTGTTCTGCTCAATTACAGCTGCTGCTGAGGTCTGCTTAGATTCGTAGCACTCGTCTTGTCATATGCTGTGGAGGTCTGCTGGGACATCTAGCTCTGGACAAGTGTATTCTATGATTGGGGACTGCTGAGGCTTATAGTTCCTTACTAGCTTTGAACTGTTGTCCGAACATCGAGACACCCCTTTGTTCCCTCTCTGTGTGCTGCCTGCTACCTGGTGTACCTGACACTGTGACCAGGTTACCCAGAACTTCACCCCTCCCAGGACCTAGCGATCTCCCTCCAGAAGGACTCTGCAATCCCCTCACCCTGCAGGTCACCCTGCCTGGATGTTACTCATCCAGGCTAAGCCAACCAGCTGCCCAGAACTGTCAGATACTTAATCTGTGGGTTGCTTAATCCTTGTCTTCCATCCCTTGCTGTGCCTGTGATTGCTGCCCTATGAACTACTGCCCTGTGACCCGTGGTTTTAACCCATGCTGTGCCTAAGATTGTTGACCTGTGACCCTGGACTCCATCCTTGCTGTACTTTATTGTTGTTCACCCTTTATTGTGCCCGGATTGCTGTGATTAACCCTTTGCTGTGCCCAGATTCCTTCCCTGTGCCCCTGGACTCTGCCCATGCTGTTCCTTGCTGCTGTTAGCCCATTTTTTGGGCTAGATTGCTACTACATTTGCTGTATCCTATTGTTGAGAACCCCTAATAAAGAACCTCTCTGTCTGTATTCTGTTCCCTCCCCACACCTCCGTCACACTATTTTATAGAGGTTGTAAGAGGGGGATGTGTTCTGTAGTCCTAACATACCTCCGATGCTAGGGTGACAATGCTTCTCCTCCAAAGATACAGGATAGTGGGAGTGTGTTGTCTCCATAGGACAAGAAGTGTGTTACTGACAGAATCACTGGGTAAAACATTTAGAAAAATAGCATGAAAAAGGAAATATATATTATATGCAATATATTAATTTGTATGTTAAAAAAACACTTTCTATATTGCAGGGTGTAGTAGATATTGTAATATTATATACAGTACCATAATATATTAAATTACCTTATATCACAGCAAATAGTCTTTGAAGTTGTTCTTTTGTATAGGGAGTTTAGTGTCCTCATACATTATTATGTTTTGTTATTGTAACAGTCATTGCAGTATAATATGAAATGTTTGAAAAGATCTGTAAACAAGATGACAATGATGTTTCTAAGATACCAAGGAATAAGCTAGTTCAGGAAAGAAATGCGGCTTTTTTGACAGTTACATTCAGACTATGATGCTACGGGTCATCTGGGATTTTCTTTTCTTAAATTGTCTTTTTACATACCGTATTATATTCTGCAAGATCCTTGGTTACTTCTCAAATAGCTTACACTGAGATTGTAGATGACAACCTGTGATTATTTTCTGGCTGCTGTCTGTCTAAGGAGCTCGTTTCTGGGCATTTTCTAGTTCTGTGAATCTGATTATCTATTCTTCTGAAATGGGATCCCTAAGGAAGAAGCTGCTTTCTGTCAGTCAACGATGGGCAGATGTGACTGGTCTTTAGAGCACGGGCGAGGAAGCAAGCCAGAAGCCAGACAAATTACAATGTCATAGCATATTTGAAAAACGTTTTTATCTAGAAGGAAACTAAACAGAAATCTAGGATGTATTACATCTACAAATCTTCAACACTGGAGCCTACTGGCTACTGTTAATGAATGGCATTTTGGGGGTGAAATGTTACTAATGATAATTATACAAAAATAGATTGTTATATCTAGATTAAAAATAATAATAAGATAATAATAATAGGATACCTGACAATTGCCATCGAAAAGGAGAAAATGAGGAAAGGTGAAATGAGAAGGAAAAGAGAGGAGAGAAAAGGGAGAGGAAAACAAAGTGGGAGAAAGTCAAAGAAGAACAGAAAGGAAGAGGGAAGAAAATGAATTGAAAAGTAAAAGGGAGAGGAATGGAAGAAAAAAGAAATAGGAGAGGCAGGGAAAGTAAATAAGAGGGAAAGGAAAACGGAGGGGAGGGGAAAGGGTAAGTAAAGGAGAGGAAGAGAAAGAGAGAAGAAAAAAAAGGAGAGAAAAGGGAAAGGAAAGGAAGAAGATAGAAATAGAATGAGGGTACGTAAATGAAAGAGAAAGAAAAGGAAAGAAAAAGGAAATGGGAGGAAGGCAAAGGAATGTGAGTGAAAAGCAAGGTAGAGCAATGGAAAGGGAAAGAGAAAAGTAAAGGGAGAGAAAAGGAAGAACAAAGGAAGAGGGGTGGAAGGAAAAGTTAAAAACAAATGGAGGAAAGAAAAGAAAGGGAGAGGAAGGGAAAGAGGGAGGGAAGGAAAGGAGACGAATAGGAATTAAAGGAAGGGAAGAATGGAAAGGTAGCAGTAAGGGAAAGGAAAAGTAATGTAGAGGAAACCTAAACTGAAAGGAAAGAGAAAGTACGGGGAGAAAAAGGAATAGAAAGAAAGAGGGGCATTAAGGGAAATAATTTGGTAAGAGAGATGAAAGGAAAAGGAAAGGAAAGGGAGATTAAAGGGAGACTAAAGTGTGCCTACTTTTATTGAATCCAACTCAAAAGATCACACAGGTTTTCCCTCGCGGGGGTTCTCAAACATAACGTACAGCTTTTCTTTAGCCAAAATAACACTTTCAAAGTCTTACCGACTTTAGGTTGTCTATTTACAACACAGGCTGTATCCAAACCACCTGCCACACAGGCTAGTCTTTTGCCCCACAGGCTGCTTTTCACCACACAGGTCATACGCTTCTCAGTCTGCCAGACACAGACTGGTTCCAGGGTGGAGCCCTCCTGACTCCTGCACAGAGATCTCCTCTGTCTCCTAGGTGGAACCCCTCACTTAGGATCCTGGGATATCTTATGGAGGCACTAATGAGCCAGCTTCCTTCAGCTGGGCTGGTTACCTCCAGGCCTCCAGCATTCTTAACACTTCCCCCTAGAGTAAGAACCTCAGCACTACATCTATAACTGGGCCCTACAAATCTGCCATCCTGGCTATACCCAGACACCCCCATCTGCCTGCTGCCACAAAACATACTTGAAAACAATTATCATTTCAATTCTAACTACATGTAAAATAAAAATGCATATGATGCACCACTGAAAGTGTCTACAATAAAATCTAAAAAAAAAATACAAAATTGTAAAATAGATTTATGTGATGCTTGTGTTACAGGGAGCTGAAGCAAGCACTTCTTCTTCAATAATGTTTTCCATAGAATGTTGAATTCATCTCCTTTTTATAATTGTCTGTGCTTTTGACATCCTGGTGAAACAGCCAATAGACAGATCGACAATTTAGAAAACAGAGGAGAGGCACTGTGTCAATTTTATAATGGAATTGATTGTTAAGAGACAGCTTGTGTGTGATTGAAAATACAACAGGGAACAATAATCTGCAATCAATCAACTGTGCATCATCAATTTAATGCACTTCATGAAAAACATAAATGCCTATATGCCAAAATGGACCAGCACGTACCACACACTTTATAAAAATGATCCCAGATTCCAACAGACAAAAAATTAGAATTGCCTGATCTAGTTGTTTTTGAACAGACTGAGAAACAATATCATATGTATAGTGGAAAGCAGTCACCCAATGGTCAATAGCAATCAAACAAAACATTGACTGGGCAGGTTAAAAAACTATCACAACAGTCTCTGACTAGCACTTTCCTCTTCTACATTGGAATAAAAAGTAGTGCTCGACCATGATGAGCATTTGTTTTCATAAATCATTCTACTGTCAGAGGAGCACAAGGCTGGTTAGATTGTGCTAGCGTGGCTAACCACACTACTTGGTCTCCTTTATCCTTTGGTCTCCACTTCATTACACTGGCGTCCTTTGGAAACTGTACACCGGACAACCACATTCAAATAATATAAAGCACCAGCAGGAATATATATTCCTGTGTGTACAGTATGTAGTTGACCATAAAGGAGTGAATGAAAAAGCCAAGGGCTTTTGTATACAATATGAAGGGGTCCAGGCACCCTATGGTTTTTAGCTATTTCATTATCTATCTATCTATCTATCTATCTATCTATCTATCTATCTATCTATCTATCTATCTGTCTGTCTGTCTGTCTGTCTGTCTGTCTGTCTGTCTGTCTGTCTGTCTATCTATCTATCTATCTATCTATCTATCTATCTATCTATCTATCTCCCTATCCTAAGACATAATTTTTGTTCATTATCAAACGCTACTTTGAAACAGTTGTTTGTGTACAATAAAACATCTTATCCATCAAGGAGAGGTTCAATGAAAGTGCATATGCAGTGTTTGCTATTGAACCTGTTAGGACTTGTTTTTAAATCCCAACACATGGCTGACTTGGCATTTCCAACAAAGGAACATGTAATGCATGATATTTGACTGTAAGTGCTGCTTGTGAGTGAAATGTGATTTAATCTATTTGCATGTCTAACTCATGAGATTGATATAC
Organism: Nanorana parkeri; assembly: GCF_000935625.1. Lineage (NCBI taxonomy): Eukaryota > Metazoa > Chordata > Amphibia > Anura > Dicroglossidae > Nanorana > Nanorana parkeri. The sequence continues at coordinate 710,962 of NW_017306352.1, read as the reverse complement.
TGCTCTTTGAGATTCCTAGGAATAACACAATGCAGCAACTTGTGTATTTTTACCATTGTAAAGCATGTACATTACAGCAGGCAAAAGTAGAAGGTAGTAGTACATGCTGAAAAAACACAATCGATATTTTTGGGGAGTGAGTATTTTGACTTTGCTCATTACAGTTGATGAAGGTGCCATACTATGTAAGAAGATTTATTTTGAGAGAAATGGATTAGGTGAGCTTAGATCAAGCAGCCAGAAAGAAAATATAAGTTTATTGTTGTTAACAACTACCAGTCCAGTGCCTTAAAGTGACATTAAACACTCAGATTTTTTAACATAAAATAATACTGTAATGTGTGCCTTACTGTAATCCATGGTAGTTTCCCTTCTCTTTGCTGCTCTTCCTTTTAAATCTGTATCTCTTCTCATGCTGGGCAGAACTTCTTTTTTGCAGCAGACTGCCTTGTCTCTGGAATGGATACATGGGGGTTGATTTACTAACCTTTTAAACACACCACGAACGTGTGTACATCGCTGTAGTGTGTTCCCTCCCAGCATGATCTATGGGAGGAATCAAAACACCTTTGTAGTGTGTACACACCCAGCAGGTGTGTTGTGCAAAGCCCTGCAATGAATTGCAAGGTAATGTGGTGTAAATTAGCTCTATGTTATGTTGCTTGCGTTGATGAATGCAGAAATGTAAATGCATGAGCTAACCATTTTTGTCTAAACTGTGAAGCAGCATTATATATGCATCATGTGCATGATTTTTCCATAAATGGCATTAGTGGAAATATGCTTTTAGAGACTTTTTGGTTGATACGTTTTGCTGTGTGATAATCACACACACCTGGTGTGTGTGTGTGTTTAGGTTAGTAAATCACCCCCATGGTGTCTGTGTGCAGGTTCACAACCTGAGCCAGCACTACAGGAAGAGGCACTCAGCTGCAAAGGGAAGTTCTCCCCAAGCATGAAAAGAGATAAGGATTTAAAAGGAAGAGCAGCAAAGAGAAGGGAAACATCCATGGATTACTGTAAAATCTGAGGGTTTAATGTCACTTTAAGCACACAGTCTGTTAATCCCAGAGCCAGCCACAAATGTGTGCAGAGTGTGTATTCACAAAAACAATATAAGGTAAAAGAAACAGAGAGATTATACTTCCCAGACAGCAAGCATCTTACCTTTCTGTATCCCTGCTGTTGTGGTATAAATTAATGTAATGGAATGGATTAAAAACATCCCAACACTTAGAGATACCTTCCTATTTGAAAAGTGGTGGTGTGGGAGTGTTTCTAGGCATTAGTATAGCTTTCTCAGTCAGTACATCCTGCTCCACACTGGGGTGTGTTTGATAGGTCAGTCATACAGTTAGAGAATGGTGCTGCACAGATCACAGATCACATCATAAATAAAAGCTACTGATGTTTGGAGAACAATTTTAACTTGCCCCATCAAAGCTCACATAGAAAAAGAAAACAAAACCACTGCATATTCAATTGAGTCATTTCAATGCTATCTAACAGATCTCTACCGCAGAGAAGTTGCGGGTGTTGAGGCTTCCTGTCAATGAACGCTTCAGCAAAGTTGTTAATTTGCCCCATTATCCACACCCATCAATTTGTGGACTTATTTATTTATTGCAGGTATTTATATAGCATCAGCAATTTACGCAGCGCTTTACACATTTGCACATTCACATCAGTCCCTGCCCTCAAGGAGCCCTTAAGGTTCCTATCTCACATGCATACATATGAGGGCCAAATTAGATAGGAGCCAATTAACCTACCAGCATGGCTTTGGAGTGTGGGAGGAAACCGGAGTACCCAGAGGAAACCCACACAAGCACAGGGAGAACGTGCAAACAAAAAGTATGGCATTGCATTTCATACTTTCTCTCTGATCTTTGTTAGCATCTACCTTTTTGTTGTCTGTGCACTAAATGTTTAGCTCATCAAAAGAATACATCTGTTTTCTACTTTGTGTTCTCTAGTGCCACCTCTTGGTTGTTGGTAACCCCAAAGTGAAGGGATATATTCAGATGACTTCAGATGACAGACAGGTTCTGATAAAGGGGGCTTGACCCCACAAACACATTAGGCATTGCCAGATAATGATTGAGCAGCAGATTGTGTCATAAGCAGTTGTTGGAATGAGGTCTTAAGATCTACAATATCTTTAGATTAGAGTTATTGTCATGATTTTGATGAACTTTTGATTCATTCATGTTTGTAAGTAATTTAAAAAAAAACTTTATACTATTAACCACTTCCCGTCCCACGAACGCTGAAAGACGGCCGGACGGGAGTCTCCTGGATGCGGGGGCGTCTTTAGACGTCCTTCGTGCGCGCTAGGGGGCGTGCACGAGAGGGAAACCGACAGGATTTTAAAACGGCCAGCAATGTCCGTTTACATACAAGCGGCCCGATCGTCTGTATGATGCAATTCAGGGTGACCCCCCCTCATTCCTCTTCTCGGCGTCACCGCCGTCCCCGCGATCCCGGGCGTCATCTATCCCGGGCGATGTGGCGGCTCTGTGCACTGAGAACGGAGGGAGTTCAGTACAAATCTCCCTCCGCTCTCCTCCCGGTCTCTGAATGCAGGAAGTGATGTATGTTACATCACTTCCGCATTCCCCTGTCACTCTCCGGTTCAGAAACCGGTGAGAAGCTGATGAAGCACATCTGTGCTTCATCAGCTTCTCTGGCGGGTCCCTAGGTGACATTAGGGGTCTTAGAGACCCCTGATGTCTCCATAAAGGGGACCTGTCACTGTAATTGGTTATTACATAGGGGACTTCTTAGCACCCTATGTGATAACAATAACGTTAAGTGTAAAAAAAAAAGTAAAACAAAATTGCTCACAAAATAAATAAAATGTACACATACACAAATAAAAAAAACACAAAAGTTTTTTAAAGTCCCCCACCCCCACATAGATGTGCAAAAATGCGTTAGGTGTGCCTACACGCAAAAACGATGATTGCGCCCATTACGCCGCATATGTTACATATTGCCGCAAACGTGGCAGTGAGAGCAATCATTTTAGGGCCATTAATCACTGATAACACTAAACTGATGAGCGCTAAACTCATATTTTGGCTTTGATAGTTTTTTTGCGATTTCGCAGGCGTGCGCAATTTTAAGGCTTGACATGTTTGCTGTGTATTTACCCGATGTGACCCCGCCTTTTATATTTTACCAAAAAATTGGGTAAAAATAAATGTTTCCTAAAATAATAAAGGGAAAACCATTTTTTTTAAAATATTCGGTACTTTTTTGTTATATAGTAAAAAAGAAAAACATCAGTGGTGATTAAATACCACCAAAAGAAAGGTATATCTGTCCCCAAAAAATTGTATAAAATTCATTTCAGTACAGCGTTGCATGACGGAATAAACATCAGTTGAACTACTGCAGCGCTGAATACTGAAAAATGGCCTGGCCAGGAAGGGGGTGTAAACACCCCGGTCAGCCAGTGGTTAAATGCTGAAACATGTTTCACAAGGTCAGTGCTCTGTCTTGCTTTTCTACTAATCTTTCAGGTATGTTCTGGCATTGCACCATGCGCAGAATGTCCTAGCTTCATTGGCTACAATGTCCAATGGGATCCTCTCTACTGCACATGTAGCTCACGTTTTAATTGCATGTACCAGTTAGTCACATAAAAGACACACAAGGTCATTAGTTGGGGCATCAGTTAATGGATAAGCCCATTCCCCAATCAACTTCACCCATTTAATCAATATTAAATGAAGACATTGTGCTTCAAGCCTTCTTTTACTAGTCTGTATTCCTGATTTACACTTGCCATTAACAAAGTCAGGATAATCAACTTCCACTATGTACTAGTAGTATAGTACAGCTTGAAGGAAACCTGATTTTCGTTTTTTCATCTGGGCATTATTTATTACTTGGCTAATTACTCAAAAGACTTTATGAGTAGATATAGGATATACAGTATATTATATTTCTGTCAGCAAATACTGAAGGAATTTACAGTTGCCTGAATATAAGTCTTTCCATCAATTCCAGTATTTCATCAGGATGTTACATTAAATAATTGAACACCAGGAAACAGTAGAAAACAGATGTATTCTTTCAATGAGCTGAACATTTAGCACACAGACAACAAAAGACAGGAGGCAGATGCTCACAAACATCAGAAAGGAAGTGGGAGATTCCCCAGGGTTTTAAAATCAGTTGTAAGATTCCATTACTTCAGCATTCATATGAATGTTGGTAGATGAAATCTAAAGAAGAAAAGAAGACAAAATTAGTTGAATTAATTGGGAAATGTAACATTTTGTTCGTATTCATATAAATGTAATATATTCTACAGTAGAAAATTGGAATTTTTAAATCTAGAACTATAACAATGTAGTAATCCTGACTTGATTTTCCAGAGTCGGCAGCCAAATACACATATATTTATGCAAAAAAAAAAAGGCATTTGCTAAATCTGGCCCTTCATGTGTCTGCCAGAATAAGAGATAAATTATACAAAGTCACATATTTAGTCTGAGTTTGCATTTTTGAGAAATTTGCATTTTAATAAAAGTTGCTATTGCTTAGTGAATATTTATTAAATTGGAGTGGCAAAGTAATTTTTAGCTATGTGAGAACTGGCAGATTTGCTAGATGCAAATGTAGCTGATGATTAACAGGCGGTAAACAAATATAAGAGCAAACTTTGCAATTGAATAAATGATTCACATTTTCTTTTCTTCAAAGCAAGTAATCTTTTTAGTCTCAGCTAGTAGAAAAATACCTGTTATACTGAGTTAATGGCTTGCACTTGTCCTGAATGGGATGGCCAATTTACATTATCTTACATTGTAAAGTAATATTTTGGTGACTTTATAGGTAGTATAATACTAACTATAATTTCCCCTCTTTTATTGGATTTGGGATCACTTTGCTACTTTGTTGTTTATCATTTTGTACATACAAAACCCTATAAATATCATTCATTTCTGAGATGAGAGCATTGGATGAATATAAGTCCGAGTACATGTATTTATTTTGTAAGTATAGTAACCACAAATTCCATAATTCTTTATAGAGAACATTAATGTCATCCCATTCCCCTGAATTAGGTTATATGCCAATGTCGCTACCAAGCTATACACTGTGGACAATCTTGCTAAAGCCCCACAATGTGGTTTTGAGTTTGAGAGGAAATCAAATCACCTGGAGGAAACCCATGCAAACAAAGAATGAGCACAGAATTTCCATGCAAATACTGTAGTACATTCCTGGTGGGAATTGAGCCCAAAACCTCAGACCTGGAAACAATCCTAACCATTACAAGACCTCATTAAAATTAAAGACTAGACATAAAGCTGTAGAACAAGAAAAAAACATTAACGGACAACACATAGTACAAATCAAATAGCAATAAAAAATACCCTTTTTGATTAAAAAACAGCCTTTCCAAGGTCAGTTACAGCTACCTACTGTAGGTGTAAATGACTAAATAATGTTAGCTTTGGTACACGACTGAGAAGCTTTTTTTCCTCCCTATTTTGTTATCTAGATGTAACTAGCCACTGGAACTACAAATCCTAGCTGCCTTTGTGGATAAACCTCCAAGGGCTAGCTAAGAAGACAAGCCTTACAATTGTATGAAATGGGGAGGCTTGAATGATCTGACCGATCTGCTCCTGTGTTCCGATGAATTCACCCCAAAATACAGCCATAAATAAACTTCCATGGTTTATAACCCTTCTCAGCCAGCCAAGATGTCAGCTAAGGGTGTGCTGTTAGTCAGTCATGCTGAGTCCCCCCGAAGGGATGACCCTATTTACAAGAAATTGTTATGGTGATGAGAGCAGACCTAAGGACCTAATGAGAAGAAACTGTATGCATAAAGAGACAAAATACAGCAAAAGGATGTAATAGTCCAGAGAAAATGAAATGTAAGGAATACACATTTTCTAATGGAATAGCAGTGTACTGACTGGATTCTGTTATCTTCCAGAATTCTGTATGAATTCAAATATATATATATATATATATAAATGGTAAGCCATTCAGCAAAACTTTAATTTGTTCTACAAAAAGTCCCAGCGTCCTTTTTAATTTCCTGTTTCATGTTGCACATTGTTCGCCTTGAATTACACCACAGGCAGGTTCATTGTCATTCCAGGTTATTCCCCCGCGCCTTCTTTATCTAAAAATTGTAACTTTCTCTTCTCACTTATTCCGTCATGTCACCAGCACACAACAAATACCAGCTTTAAATGAGGTCATTGGGTAAAGGAAAAAAAAGAACACATCACAATGAAAGCAAGGGGAATAACCTTAACTCTCGCTTCCAATTTCACTAAGCGCCCAACCTGATAGGACACCGGCATTGGGAAGCAAACATTGACTTTAAATCAGGTCAGCAGATCCTGGAAGGTAGATGAATGTAATCAGAGTCAAAACAGAAAGCAAGAACCTTTGTCCCCATTACATAATTCATGACAGCCCCCTCCCACTAATAGATGTCAGTGGTGAACTGTAATCAGGACTGGGACAGCAGACTAATAAATACAGTATGTTAGGAGAAGAGACAGATTATTAGCATTCCCATTTCTGAGACATTCTACTCATTACTAATGTCTTCTGGTATGAAGGTCAGGTTGCTTATACAAATACATTGAACGTTGACACAAAACACCTTGGGTTTGATTTACTAAAAGAGTAGAGGCTGTTCACTAGACAAAATGAAGGTTTACTTTGTTATTAAATAAGGACACGCTACAACAGATGGTAAGAGAGGGCCAGGGATTGATGGCCAACATGCAGGGCAGTCATCAGAAATTACACAGCTTTATACCTGGGTTCCCCGCCACCCTACCAACACCTGTCCACCGGCTGTTCCATTGAGTCACCCCACTGTAACACTAATTACAGTTGCAACACTATTACAACTTAATATATGAAACTGTAATGTGTATTCCAACGCACATGAGACACCGACGCCGCTGGGGCAATGACGCACAGAAGACACTGACATTGCTGGGGCAATAACACACAGGAGAAACTGACGCTGCTGGGGCAACATCGCACAGGTGACACTGATTCCGCAGGGGTGACAACGCACAGGAGACACTGATGCCGCAGGGGTGACAACGCACAGGAGACACTGACCCCTGCTGTCCTCTGCTAACCTTCACACCCCAGTGCAATGGACGCTGTTTAGTGTTGGCACAGCTGCTGTCCTCTGCGCTACACCTCCCCCCTGCGTTGGGCTGCCAGTCAGCCTCAGACACCAGTCTGTCCTCTGCAAAGGCTACCCTCCACCCCAGCGTCGGGCCCCTATTCTACCTTGGGCACCGGCTGCTGTCATCTGCAAATGTCCCCCCAGCCCAGCATCGGGCACCACACTGCTGTATCTCCAACAACCCCCCAGGAAGCTTTTAAAACACTTACCTTTCCACTACAGCAGCTCTGCTCCTGCCTTTCTTCAATGCTTCGGGGGAGCGGGACTGTACCAACTGGCCTGTACATATTATTTTATAGCATAAACTCCTTGTGTGGAGCCCGGGCCCCCCAAGCTACTGGGGCCCCTTACTTGAATGGTGGCCAGACCCCCCTGCCGTCATGTTGCAGGAAATGGTCAGGTACTGCAGGAATGCTACAGGAGATAAACAGGCATTGTGGAAGTGCTACAGGAGATGGTCAGAGAATGTGGATATACTACAGCAGATGGTCAGAGACTGCAGGCATGCTGCAGAAGATAATCAACGACTGAGAGCCTGCTACAAATGACGGTCAGAGACTGATGGCATACTAAAAGAGATTGTTTGAGACTGCAGACATACTACATGCTCCTTTTAGAGACCACTGCCATTGCAGCCCCTCTATGAATCATTGCTCCCAACCACTTCCTTTAAAATGCATGTATCCGTATTTGATATTTCCCACAGCAACATCAAATAAAAAAGGCCAAGGAAAAACAGGGAGGTATTTCTTTCTCTGTCAAATAGAAACGTTATACCCAATTGTCTATACACAGCAGGAGGGAGAGAGAGGGTGGAAGTGCGGATGAGTCATTGCTCTGACTCAGTCAGCTATGTTAAACTGACAATGCACGTGTAGATTTTCGTATAAACGTACATACACAAAATTTTGACAGAACATTCAATAATGCCATTAGGGACTTAGTGAATGCCATTCAAAATTTTGTTTGGTTTTAACGTTTGATTTTGAAAGTGAATGGAGTGAATCCGGCTCCTTCTTTATTTATCTATTTTTAATCACTGTAGTTAAAAACGATTCTCCTTTTGACCCCGTTAACTATTAAAAAACTGAATAAATGTTTGTAAAGCAAGTTTTTTTAACAAGATTCTACTGGTGTGTGGCCAGCTTTAGTTTCCACTTTAGCTACTGAGTTCTGTAAATATTATTTATTAGCATCATCTAGAATATATTTAGACTATACATTACCTTTAAAGGCTACTGCATTTATTTTTTCACTTCAGAAAGTATTTTGAAAATTGGAATCCATTTAAAACTATATGATGTGCATTCTGATCACTTTTATCATAATGGTTTTTTGAAGTAGTCACATTTCTGAACTCCCAGTTTGAGAGGTTTCCTTATAATGTGTGACAATGATAGAGTGGTATGTAAGATTCTAACCACCTCTCATTACCTGAAGCCCTATATTAATAACTGTTTAGTTTTCCTGCAGTTTTTTTATTTCTTCTGTAGCGCTATTGTTAACCAGTTTTGGCACAGATGGCTTCTCTGATAGTCAATAGATACATCACGAATGTCCTAAACCCACTTACTTGGCAATAAGTGTCTCAGTCACATTCCTATCAGAGTGAAGTTCATTACCTTAGGGGAAATGATAGGCACCAGTCATTTTGAATAGATTTTATGGTATTTTAATAGCGCGTGCATAAAGAATAGGGAAGGAGGATGGCGGGAGCACAGGATACCCGAGGAATTACATTTGGATCACAGTCTTTGGCCTTCTGCATGGTCTTCTAGCTATCTAGAGCCTTCTTTCACAGATCTCTACTGGCTGGAATCTATCTCAATATAAGTGGTTCCTTGTAGAACTGAGGTTCCTGTGTATGCTCAGTCTTTAAATCAAGGCAGAACAGCAGTGGGAAGGGTCATGTGATGCTTCCCAGCTCAGTTAGTCACTCACCATCGCTGTGGGGGACCACTGCAGCTTTTCTTCCTCAGGGCCTGTAGCACTCCAACACAGCAAGCATCTTAGGGACACAACCAGCATCTTAGGGACATCTCCTATGACAGGAGATCCCCACATCTTCCCATACCCCTAAGCCTTCAGGCCTGGGTCCTAGATTGGTGGTTCACTGATGCATCCTCTCAGGGTATAAACCCTGAAATGAAGACACTGTACCACTGTACACTAAACTCCCCTCCGTCTGATCGCACTGCAGGGGGGGAGGGGGGGGGGCAAGTAACACATTTTAAAGTGTAAACATGAGTGTACAACATTTATCAGTCAAGTAATATGAGGCATTCTCACTGATGGCCAATGTAAGAGGGCATTCTTCTTCCCGCTGGACACCAAAGTAAGTGGGTTGGTGATCAGGAGAATCCCCCCTACACCACTACCTACATCTATTTACTATGAGGGCCTGCCTAAACAATGAATTCAAATTATGACCATTAGTCCCTGTCACTGTATAGTTTTTGGTAATTTTTTTTATCATATGACAGATGAAAGTCTGATTGTGTGTGGCTGTGTCCTAAATTATGTAACCCTGTCAAATCAAGCCTGCTTTGCTTTCATAAGATCAGTCAACTGTGCGTGTGACTTTTACATATTTGCCAACATTCCTAGCAGGCCATGTTCCTATAACAGAAAAAAAGTGGCAGTGTGCTATCTGTGTCATGTGCCAATGCATCTCCTGTCCTGGCCACTGCTTTGCATTCTTTAAATTCCAGTCAGCACACTCTCTGCATGGAGTTTGCATGTTCTCCCTGTGCTTGTGTCAGTTTCCTCCGGGTACACTGGTTTCCTCCCACTCTCCAAATACATGCTGGTGGGTCAAATGGCTCCTCCCTAAATTGGCCCTGTATGTATGCATGTGAGAAAGGGACCTTAGATTGTAAGCTCCTTGAGGGCAGGGATTGATGTGAATGTGCATGTGAATGTGTAAAGCACTGTGTAAATTGTCGGCGCTATGTAAATACCTGTAATAACTAAATAAATAAATAAACAACACCGCACAAATGCACTAAATGAGTCATGAGTTTATATCCTACATGATGAAATAATCCATTGTCATCGTCAGAAAATGCTGCAACACATGAAACTTTTCTTTACCATAAGGCCTGTAGTCAGCAGTGTACTATTTATTTTCTTGCCATTGCTGAAGCAGCACCAATGATCAAAGAATCCTCTGAACCGTTGCATAACAACGTTCACACATTAAACGGCATATGAAATGGAACATTTTTATGAGAACACCATGTTTTTAAGAAGGTAAGGTACAGTGTTACTCCGCTGCATGTCACATTCACAGAATGCCTATGAAGAAGGTTGTACTCTCTCCCGTGTTAACTAATATTTGGAAAAGGAAAATCAAAAAGATATGCAAGAATGAACCATAGAAAGTTATGAAGTGCTTCCTTTGATCTCGGTGAATAATAGTCACAAAGTGTTTTGCTTGATAAGCACTTTCAACAAAGATGCTCGGGCCAGCCAGATGTGTAGCTGGGAAGAAAAACATAAACACTGAAATGCGCTCTAGAGCATGTGATAGATTTCTCTCCCTGTTATGACAATGTATTACTGTGTTAGAGTGGAATCATTTTTACATTTGATAAAAAATGTAAGTGTTTTGCTTTGCTTTGAAGCTATGTGCACTTAGGGCAACCTTAGTATTAAGGGGAAAATGTACACAATATCAAATGTTGGTAAATATGTTTGGAGAAAAAATATTAAAGCAGATCTTCATGCATGCAGCTAAATCTATGGTTGAAATACAAATATGGAAAATGTGTATCTGGTTTGTAGTTTTATGCAGTCAGTTTTGTAATCCAGACACACCTGCCAGTGTAGGAACCTTTCTTCTGATTGGATAGCACATGACCAGAAGTACAAGGATCAGTCATCATTATGCTCTCATCTTCTGTCAGGATGTTTCTTTCTATATATTCTTTATTTAACTTTTTTGCTAAAGAAAAAGATACACTAAAACTTTCATAGATTACACCAAAAAAAAGAGAACAAAAATCCACCTCGAACAGCTTTCTGGTTCTCATATTTCATTATATTGAGTACAATTAAATAAATGTGGTCAGAGGTGACATACAAAATTGCTTCTATTCTAATTTCATGATTCAATTAATATTCTATTTCCCTTTAATGGGAGACCTTTTCGAGCGATCATCTATTGCCCACAGTCTAAGCCCCAACCAATTCATCTCAGATGTCCTAGACAGCAGCCGCTCATTTAATATCCACACTCCTCCCTCCTCTCCCCCATTCTTGTGCCCGAGGATACATAGTCAACTTGTGCAAATCTCTCCAGACATGTAGTCATATACCACACCTCCTTGTTTATGTGCAATATCTCAAGTGAACAATTTCTTTTGTGAAACAAGTGCCACCACCCATTCCGTTCAAGCACCGTTTCCCCTGTTCCTCCCACTTAATCATGTTCCTGTCAGCATGTTAACCATTAACAAAATGTGCATTGCATCAGATCCTGATTTAGCCCTAGAATCAAACTTCTGATTTTAAAACTTGTTCTAAGTGAGTGAATTGGAGCCTTCTAAATCTGAGAAGACACCTAAAGCTCCACCTCCTGACTCAAAAGGAGAAAGATTAAATTGCTTAGATGCTATATTTGATATGTATCTGACGTAAAAAATATTTTCTTGACCATAATAAACAAATAACTTCGACAACAATACATTTGCAACAAAACACTATACACATTACAACATGTATAGGGCGGAGTTTTGCAGGAACTACAAAGTGAAGTTATCGATCGTAATTGTATGTGGGTTATAGGGTGCTAGTAATCGTGTTTTATGGACATATATGTGCATAGTTTAATGTGAGTGGCCATTTTTAGATTTATTTTAATGAAGTGTTTTTTTTGTGAAATAGAGAGCACCAAGGTTTTGTTATATGTTCTTTTTTTAGAGCATTACTCTTTTTAATGAATCGAACTACCAGAGAAATAGCATCTTAAAGATTCCCCACATGATGGAAACAAGTGAGTTCAGGCCTTAGACCTTTATTTGGTTCCTGTTGATGATAGTGCTACACTTTTTTTTTTTTTTTTTTTTTTTTTTAGTCCTGTTTGTGATAACACATTCTTATTGTTGGCAGCTGCACACTATTTTTTTTCGATTGTATTGAGTGCAGATATTTATTTCTTTTGAGTAAAAGATCAGTTTCACTCCACAATCTTTTATGGGGTGACTGGGCAAGTCCAACAGGACCCTCTCCTTCACAGTTACAAGAGCATGATTAGGAGGAGGTGGTTATGAGATGGATGACTGTCCTCTCCTAGGTGTATAGTACATTTAATAGTAGTTATTATAGTAATAATAAAGGGTTGCATTGCACGGGATCTAACAGGTCTGATCATTAGGAAGAGATATACGATCTTTGACTCTTGGATTCCCTAAATTATGTTTAAACCAATTTGTCATAAATAAAATACTGTGGAACCTTTAGCAGATTTTGCTGCATTGATAAGTCTACTCATAAAGGCAATCAGCTTAACTGCATTAATACATTTCTTTTTTCAATCACATCATATAGGGTTTGTTCACTGACCCTCATCTACTCTGATCTGATGGATAATGTATCTATATCAGAGGACTTGCTGTACATTCCTGACCCCTCATTTTCTATGAGTCTTATATATTCTTATTTGTCAACATTAGTAAAACACTCACTGTTTCACTTTGGCTGATTTATTAAGGCCAGGAATGTTGCCAATGAATTTTGGTGAACGTGTTGCAGATCTGGGCATTTTTATGCAGGACAATGTTCCTGAAATCCCCCAGATTTCTATAAGTAGGCCCCTCAGTATTTTATAAAGTTGAACTCGAAGTACAAGATCAATGATAAGTCAACTCATAAGTCTGTTTTCCTTCTGTAAGACACTGGGAGGGTGCAGTAGTAGAAATGTATATTGTTAAACCACATAGAAGTTTGAATGAGTGCCAGTGCTTGAAATTCTTTTCTACAAAACACTCCCCATACTTAGTGTCCTGCCTTTCACATTCTTCTTCTTAACCCTTCAACAGCAGATCTGCAAGCAAGCTTTCTGTGTGTCAACATAGCATTATCAGTGTAGCCAGCACTGTAAAAAAAACCAACAAGAGTAATTAGAGCTGTATTAGGTACATTGCTTGCTTGTAGACCATATGTAGATGCATAAGGTGAAATTTAGAACCTGCAGGGTTTAATGATTACTTTCTGTTACAACTAACAAAATGTTTATTAGGGCCTCTTATTGACAAATTGTAGACTTTTTGAAATGTTGTTTGTTTTTTCCCGAAAATTGAACTGTTAAACTAATCATATATAGCTAAATATGGTACACAACAGAGCAAGATGAAGATGAAAAACAGAGATAACCAGGGCTAGCCAATAGGTAGTAATAGGGCTATCACCCAATGTTTTTAAAAGAAAACTTGTCCAAGGCTCTACACATTCTCTACCCATTCCCTAGATTTCGTTGAGTAGTCTAGAGGAAAAGTATCACTGTATACTAAAGTACTCAACAACAACAAGTTATCAACAACTAGTCAACAACAAGAAAGCTTGTACTCAATTAAATATAAAAGTTGTTATTTCTTCTTTCTAAGAAAGCTATTTGCTTGGCTGTCTCTAACATCGATCTTTATTGAGTTGTTGACCAAGAACGAGCATACAACAAACAAATCTGATCTCCTGATTTGCATACTTGTTCTAAGTCAATGGATTAGAATGTATTAAATCAGCACTACAGCTAGGAAACTAACATATTCAATAGCCTACATATTTTCCAGTACATGTTTCCGTTGAGATGAAAATAAAAAGACAAAATAGATGACACTGCAACTGATTATTAAGCCCTTCGGCCATTTTAAAATGTTCAGTCTGATTGATGATTAGTGTAATATTGGAAGACCTGAAATAGGCATGTTAAACAGTAATAAAATGACAAATGCACAATCTTCCCAGACTAAATACAATTTGTGGCCCTAAGTGACTGAAAGCACTTTGTAAATGATATTGCTGAGAGCATGATGGGTTTATGCATCTGCTGCACATTTTGTGATTGGCAATGTTTACTAAAATGTATTGAAATTCCAACATTTCATTTGCTGTCTAACAGCATACTTTCATTAGTACATTTGTCAGTCCAACCAAATTTGATTTTTACCTTTTAAGAAGATGCTGGAGAGTTAAAGAGTTAAACAACCTGACAGTTTCTTATATTTCTCAGAATTGCTGCAATTTCTGGTGAGTCCCTGGGTCAGTACACCTGATGTGGGCATTATGAGTAAGTCCTACTCATTCTGCTGGGTTTTCAAAAGCTATTTGATAATACAGAGACTGCAAAGATAAAAGCTGGAACACACATAGGTGGGAATAACATCCAACACTCCCAGGTGGACAGGTACAGAGTCAGGAGAAATTGCAAGGAACTGTCACTGTTGACATATCAAAGACATATAAGAATCCAGGGCCTTAATCAACTCACCAGGCTAAACTCAAATTATTAATTTTGGGTGGACTGACCCTTTAATGTTTTCCTGTTCATTACTCATTCTGCAGCCTGCTGGACCATTGCTGTATTGCACATTTCTATGACTAGTGAATTGGTAAAAAAAAAAAAAAATGTATGAATTTCAGTACCATTCTAAAATAATATATTTATGTTTGTAGCAACATAGCTTCAATGATGCAACAAGATCCTAAAATATATTGTTAAGCATCTATGTAATAAAGGAGTGGATTGGCCCATCAGAGGACCAGACACTGCAACAGCTAGTCAGAAAATGATTGAAAACTGCTGTCTAGCTGCAACCCACCCTGGATGCACTTGCATCCTGCATTGCTTGGCAGTGATGTACATGACAAAAAAAAGAGCAACCTGACCTCCTCCTCCTATCTACATTCTTCGCAGTCTGAAAAAAGCAGCCAGTGCAGGAATGCCCTGGAAGCCACAGGAGACCATAATGTTGAGCTGGCTGGCTGTGTGGGGAAGGTGTCCAGGGAAGAAGAGACAAATGGTGTGGCCGCCAGTGATAATCTTTGTTTTGTAAATGAAACAGAAAAGCTTAAAGCCATCTTTAATTAATTGGCAAAGCATCAACAAACCTTGGGCACCGTAAGAATGGTATCATTTATTTTGGGTCAGTCACTCATTTCTTCTCCTGATAATGTTGGATTGTGTGGGCTTTTTTGTGTTTATGATATAATAATGCTGGTATTTTGGACTTAGGTGGCCATCTAATTAAGCAAGTGAACCAGAAGAGTAACTGAATGACTAAGAATTGAGGTACTACTGTACATCTTGGGCCATGTTAGGAATGTTAATTTTTATTTGGTGGTCATTAACTCTGGACAGGTAATGCATGGATTTTTGAGATTTAGGTGGCCATCTTCTTAAGTGAGTGAAACAGAAAAGCCTCTAATACGTGAAACATAAAATCTCAGTAATTAACTTTCACTTTCAAATTTGAAAAACTATCTTATTGGAGAAAGGTAGAAATGGGGGTCTTTTTGGGGGTCCCTCACTTGCACTATATAGAGGTTTGTATAAAGGCCTTTTTCACTTCCACAACAAGGCCCTGCACTGATGCATGTGAAAATGACCTAAGCGCTCCTCCTAATGGATGAATGTGTTATTTGCAATCACTGGTGCAAAGGAGCCACTGTACATCATGTGATAAGAAGCAATGAGCTCCATCTGCTGGCTGCAAAAGAATTAATCTAACATATGCAATGTTGCATGCTCAGTTCACTAGAATTCACTTATTTATTTTTTGCAAATTATGTACCTAGTGTTTTTATGTTAATTTTGCCAAGGTAATAAACCCTCAACATAGTGATGTCCTTCAGCCAGCCCAGCTGCACTGACCCATTCCTGAAGTCAGTCAGTAATGTCCTTCAGAAGCAGTGCAATTTTCCTGATTCCATCCCCTGGTCAATGCCAAACTTTCCTTAACTGAGCCCAAAAATGTGTCACACCTCATGTGATGCCTCCAGCAACTGTAGAAACTGTTATCTTATGTGAAACTATTCATCTATAAACTATGCCACGCTGTGTCAAAATTATAGGTGAAACAATGTACAATCTTATAAGTGCATAAATATAAATTCTCATAAGTTAATAGTCCCAAATGTGCAATCTTATAAAAGTGTAAATAATCTCATATATAAATCTCTCCGACTTTATTCAATGTGTGGTTTCCACCATCCCGCCACACTCGCTATCATAAGTGATCTAAAAGGAGACCTCCACCACACACACCCTTTAGAGTGCAACTCACCAGGTGTTGAAACCCTATTGCTTAGGTCTTATAACACCAATTCCCTTTCAGTTACCTGTGGGATGAAACCTCAGATAGTAGAACATGTCCAACCCCTCTTCTCCTTGCTTCTCTCCTGCTCTTTAGTAGCAGTGTACCAGGGCGGTCAATGATATTAACTGTCAAATTCTTTAGCCAGTCTCCCTCTTATACTTCCGGAATACATATACAAAGCAGAAAAGCAATCTATAGTGTACACCGTTGACATATGATAAAATGTTTATTAAATAATACTCACTTAAAATCAATTAAAATGTGCCAGCTCGGTGTGCTCTCAGGCTCCACCCTAAGCACGTTACGTCAGCTCATCACTTCTGCAGGGAGAAGATCGGGAACTGAGCGATCAGTGATGTGATTGCTCAGTTCTCAATCTATAGAGCTGACATGTGATAGCTTCAGTGTCACACATCGGTTCTAATTATGGGGATTAGTGTATTTCACTCTCCCAGTAATTCTCCTTTAAGGTTGAACTTCTTGAGAGCTACAATTATGGCATGGACCTCCATTCGTAGGCAGTTGGGTCTGACACACAAGGGGTGGTCCCCACACACTCCTTTATGGAAAAACCCGCTCCTGTCTCATTTCTTAAACATACCCGATTTTCAGGTCTGGCCTGGAAAAGGAATTAAAACATTAGGGGACTTGACCCTAAATAATTTGCTTCTCACCTTTGATCAAATGCAGGAGAAATATCGTGTCCCTAAAGCATATCTGTTCCGCTACTTACAGCTACGTCATGCGTTTCGGGGCCAATTTGGTGGGTTGACATGCACAATCCAGATGTCCAGATTGGAGATTTTGTTGAGAAGGGAGGCCCTCACTAAACCACTGTCGGAGGTTTATAGGCATCTCTCTTCTGGGGGGGGGGGTTATGTTTATGTTTTTTGGTAAGGAATTGCCCATAGTTGGGGATGATTGTAATGGATAGGATTGTTGCACTATATGTGTGCTTTCACGGCTGTGAGAGCGAATGTTGTAAAAATGTGTTCTTATACAAAACTTTAATAAAAATAATTTATTAAAAAAAAAAGGTTGAACTTCTTGGTTCAAAGTTTAAAAATGATCAATTTCTTAAGAAATTATGCTCTCCTCAGAATATATATGATGATTTAGTTGAGAATGAAGAGCTCACTGATAAAAAATATACCATGCAAGAACTAACTTCCTTGTTACTAAAGAATTTTGTATGACCATATCTTTAGTCTGCTTCATATATAAACCTTTTGGCAGTACATAAAGCATTGTTTACTCTTTTGTTCGCTCAAGTGTCCTGTAAAATATTTTTTGTTTACAGTAGAACAGTGAAAAAATAAATATCAAGATATTTAATTGGACAGAATCTTCTAAAATGTCTTATTTTCCTGAACATTTAGAGGGAGATCAGCTAAATATTAATTTATGTTGGTGTCCTTGTTAAATGTGATCATTCTCCTTCACTCTGGCTAGTGACACATGGCTAAAGTCTACATAACTTTGAGGACTGCTTAATACAATGCTTTCAGCTCTGTACAATGGCTTATCTTCCTTATCATACATACCATAAACACTTGTTTGAACAATTACTGGTTATTCTCATCATACTTAGAGGCACTTGCTTGACCAATTTCTGTGTATGTAATTTTCCTGTCAGCTGTTTCTTCCCAGTTATACAGTATATACATCTTGGATCTTGTTCGCTGATCACAAAAACCTAGAAATCAGACGGGATAATATGTCTAAATTATATTTGCACAATTGTGTTCTAAATACCAATTTCAACATCTTGAGGACTGGGAAATACAATGATTTTAGCCCTGTACTACTGGTCATTATCTTCTTCATACTTTGTGACTCTTGCTTGACCAGTTACTGGTCATTGTGATCATACTTGCCTTACCCATTACTGTGTTTGTATTTAACCACTTAAGGACCGTAGGATATATGTATACGTCCTGGACCTCTAGTGGTTACACCTAGATCCAAGCTGCAACTGCAACTATGATCTTGGTATCATGTTAAACAACAGCTCCTAACTGTCATTTACAAGTGATGCAGGGAACTTTAGAGCTGCCTGATCACTTGTACAGGCCTGAGAAGATGCCGCTCCCATTACACGACCCTGTCAACCATGTTTTCTGGGCTCTCCGCTCCTCCGGAGAGCCTGGGACCACAATGGATGATTTGAAGATGGTAAGCAAGAGCAGATTAGGTAACCTCTGTTACCCAATCTTCTTCCTTGTCAGTAAACCTCGAAGCGTTGTGATATACACATTTACTGGTTCAAAGCTGTTACATTCTGGCTATTTCAGCTAGGTAAAAAGTTGGTCATGCATGAACTGTGCTTTATCAGCTGTAGCAAAGGGCAGGGAAGACATTGGAGGTCTAATAGACCCCTGATGTCTCCCTAAATACCTGTCAGTGCCTGTCACCTGTCAATGCTATCATACAGGGCTCATTAGCCCCTTGTAAAAGCAATAAACTTATATGATAAAGTGGTAAAAAAGTAAAGTATAATAATAACATGTATAACAATAAAAAAAGTACAACCCTGTCGCCTTCCTTCCACATGTCAATGCAAACATGTGTGCAGGGTGCGCACAGGTGTGTTCTCAGCAATTGCACCACACAAGTTAGGTATCGACGTGAACATGCAAACAATAATTCTAGAGCAATCATTCATTGTTAACTCCAAATTGGTGCATAGTAAAGGTTTTTACAATGTTGTCTATGGCAAATTTTGAGAACCGTCGTTGTTTTTCACCATTTCACGGGTGCACACAATTTTAAGACTTGACATGTTCTGTATTTATTTACTCAATGCAACCCCATCTTTTTTATTTTTCAAAAAAATATGTTTCATGCTGTGTTTATATGCCCTGAAATTCATTCTAGTGTATTGATTTGATAAACATTTGCACAAATTTCATGCAACATAAAAAATTGCAACTAGCATTGTGTTTATTCTACAAGGCCTCTGCTTACAAGAAATATATCATAGTTTGGGGGGTTTTAAGTAATTTTCTAGCAAAAAAATTCAGACTTTAACATACCATATATGCCGGCGTATAAGACGGGTTTTTAGACCCAAAAACACTGCCCGAAAATCGGGGGTCGTCTTATACGCCGGGTATACTGTATGTAGCCGAAGCTACATACAGTATACCCGGCGTATAAGACGACCCCCGATTTTCGGGCAGTGTTTTTGGGTCTAAAACCCCGTCTTATACGCCGGGTATACTGTATGTAGCCGAAGCTACATACAGTATACCCGGCGTATAAGACGACCCCCGATTTTCGGGCAGTGTTTTTGGGTCTAAAACCCCGTCTTATACGCCGGGTATACTGTATGTAGCCGAAGCTACATACAGTATACCCGGCGTATAAGACGGGGTTTTAGACCCAAAAACACTGCCCGAAAATCGGGGGTCGTCTTATACGCCGAGTCATCTTATACGCCGGCAAATACGGTATGTCTGAAAAATAAAACAAATTGTCAGATCCTGAAGTGGTTAATTTTGGTGTGATATGTTTATTTGCTGTTATATACAGTACATATTTGTAATGTTCACTGATCACAAAAATGTATGAGTCAGACATGCCCATTTGTCTGATTATATATGCACAAGTCTGTTTTCATGAAATGAAAATTACTACTCAACTGCAAATTACTAAAATGTATTTTGGCATCAGAAATAAAGGCTATGTTGTTGATAAAGACTATAGTTGTGTCATGTTTAAAAATGTGATGCATTGGAGAGGTGATTCCCCAGACCTAACTTTCTCTGGTGAATCCCAAAATCGCAGTCCGCCCATGTTTTTATGTATATATGCTTTAAATACATTCAAGATATTACCAGTAATATATTAGCAATCCAATTTCTTGACCTACTAAAATGCATTATGTATTTCCTACATTCATTCAGTGATCAGATAGTCTCATTGCAGAATATATTTTGTAACAATTGATGCTCTGGAAGAAAATCTTTTAAGAGAAAGTTAATGGAGTTTTAATATGGTCTGGTTTATGTCAATGTTCAACAGCTAGAAATGAGAATCTATTAAAAGGGTTCTGTACAGTACTAACCCTGGGGAACTGGGACTTAATGAATGGAATTAAGAAAGTCTGCATCTCATTCCCAACTACACAGATGCATGGAAGTCTCTGGCCGTCATCTATGGCAAGATCCTGAACGTGGCACAGTAGTGATTCTAAGAGAACGGTTTGCATGTAGTAAAATGATGGTCTGTTAAAGTTAAAGTGGAAAGAAATACAGAAATGAGTGTAAGAATTTTGCTGACTGCAAGCATCAGATTTGATTAATGAGAATTCAGATATATTTCCATTTTAACAGAGAAAAACATTTAATACACATACACATGCACGCACACGCACGCAAATGTTACGTTTATCTGTCTGTATGTGTATATAGTCAGTTAAATGAATCAGTCCCATAGAGTTATATATAATAATAGAGGGATTTTTTTAAAGGAAAGCAATATAGGTCTTGTTGATATGTAACATTTTCCTTTTATTGCAAATAATGATATAAAATAATTAAAGTAGATATAAACCCTAACTGGATAACATTTAGTTTGATAGCACCCGGCGTATCATAAACAATCACCATTTTATTTATAAACAACTTTTTTTCATCCTCTTGCATTTCAGTGCCGCTGATGTCCAGCCTCTTTTAGAGACTTTATGACTACATAGATTCGCTCCAGTGGCAGGCGCAGGTCATCATTGTGAAGCGACTTCCTGATGCCAATGGTGGACCATGCCTGCATAATGTGTGTCAGCACAGCCACCTGTAGTCTCAATCAGGGTTGTGTGTAACAAGAGGTTTTCAGCCCATAAAAGAAAGTGCATAAACATTGAGCTTCATGGAAGGATCACCGGGTATTATTTTAATGCAATCAGTTGAAGATTGTATTAACATGTTAAAGTTTATATGCGGTTATATTGATTAGGGTTAAGTGCTAATTCAAAGTGAAGTCTGCATTGCTGTCTGTGTCAACACTGGAAAGAATTGCCACGCTCTTTGTCCTGGGGATTGTTGTCACTGAAACAGAAAGTGAAGGAATCCAACATTTTAGGGTCGTCATCAGAACAAGAGGTGAGGGCAAGCATTCCAAAGGGGACACCTATTACAGGGAATAAGATGGATATCCCCTCACTTTGGGAAGAATCCCTTCACTTTCTGTTGCATATCTTGGAAAGGAAGTGAAAGGAAATGTAAAAAAAGAACACTTTCCTACTCTTTACAAAGTTTAAAAAAAAACGTTTTTTTTCCTCTACATAAAATGTAAGTAATAAAGGTTTCTGGTGTGGAATTCTGCTGCTATCATTTTAATATTTCAGTAAATAATTTTGGTTATTACAGATAAGCAATAATGATGCCAATGCCTTCTGCCAGTCACAGATTTGCCTAACTATTATATAATTTTTTAGGCATCATAACATTTACTCCTATTCAGATTTAAGCATTTGAAGACCCCAGTGTTTCACCCCCTTCCTGGCCAGGCCATTTTTCAGTATTCAGCGGTGCGGTACTTTGACTGACGTTTATTCGTCATGCAATGCTGTACTGATACGAATTTCATATCATTTGTTTGGGACAGATAGAGCTTTCTTTTGGTGGTATTTAATCACCACTGGGGTTTTTATTTTTTACTATATAACAAAAAAGTACCCTAAATTTTGAAAAAAAACATGTTTCCCTATAAAATGTTATGAAACATTTATTTTCACCCCAATTTTTTGGTATAATATAAAAGACGGGGTCACGTTGGATAAATAGACACTAAACATGTCAACCTTTAAAATTGCGTGCGCCCGCGAAGTCCCAGAAAACGACCTCAACCAAAATTGGCCATAGGCGACACTTTAAACGTTTTTACAGCTCATCAGTTTAGTGTTATCAGTGATGGATGGCCCTAAAATTATTGCTCTCACTCCGACGTTCGCGGCGATATGTAACATGTGCTGCATAATGGGCGCAATCGACGCATGTTTGCATGGGTATGTGGGGGGGCGGGGGACTTTAAAACATTTTTTGTGTTTTTTTTTAATTATTATTTCTGAATATTTTTTTAGCTACTTTATTTTTTTTAATGCTGTAATTTTTTTTTTTAAACTTTTTCTAGACAACTTTATTGCTATAACATAGGGGATTAAGAAATCCCCTATGTAATAGCCAGTTCACCAAACAAGTCCTCTTTATGGAGACATCAGGGGTCTCCAAGACCTCTGATGTCACCTAGGGACCCCCACAGAAGCTGATGAAGCAGAGATCTGCTTCATCAGCTTCTCTCCGGTGTTCTGCACGGAGAGAGAGCAGGAAGTGATGTAATATACATTCGGGGACGGGAAGAGAGATCAAAGGGAAATAGAGTAATTATCTCCCCTTGATCTGTTTGCGTGCTGAGTGCCGCACACGAGAGGGGGGAGGGGCAGGACGTCTTAAGACGCCCTCCCGCTCCTAGCAGACTCCTGTCCGGCCGTTCACAAATGGCCATGGACGGAAGATGGTTAAATAGCATCTTTCAGCATTTTTTTAAACATTCTAATAATTGGCTCTTTATGAAAAGATGAAAAAGAGAAGCTGAATTGTGCTAATCCTGCTTTATGGCAAATATAGATAATGAGCAGAGAAGACGGACATTGCTTGACACCCATTCCATGTGAAGAAGGCCATACTACAATAAATTAATTCCATACCAGTGTTAAGTTAATTAGAATTCCCTTGTCTAGGTGGTGCTTTGTCTTGTATACACGCATCATAGGTCATTTAGAGTTTGGAAGTGACTATTAAATGGCTAGATTATAAGACAATGTGCTTAAAGAAGCAGTAAAGAACCAGAAAGCCTACAGCTCCAAAAGTACAGAGCTGAGAAATACAACCAGTGTAAGTTCCTGATTCTGACAACCAATTAATGCATATCAGTGCACACTATAGAAACTCTGCATTGTTCCGAAACTCCACGGGGGTCTAGTGGTTCCACACTTAAACAAGTACTACTTGGCGGCACAAATTGGACAACTAGCGAAATATCATTCGGGCTTCGAGACCCCGGCTTGGGTGGCTTTAGAGACTATGCTTGTGCGCCCCACGTCGGCTGCTAACCTTCTATGGCTGACCCCGAAACAGAGACCAATTATATTCAACCCGATTACGTCCCACTCCCTAAGACTTTGGGACTCAGTTAAAACCTCTCATGGCCTTCTCTCCCCTAACTTGCCTCTCATGTCCTTTCTGGCGAATCCCCTCTTCACCGCTGCCTTGCACCATCCGCTACGATTCTCTGCGTGGTCAGAACGCAACCTTACCACCCTACGGCAACTACGAACCGAGGCAGGTATTAAATCCTTCCCATACCTCCAAGAGCATACTCAACTCCCAAGTAAGGAAATCTTCAGGTACCTCCAGATCAAACATTTTGTTACCGCTTTCACACCACAGCAAACCAACCCCATACGGCTCTCTCCATTTGAGAGAGTTTGCCACACCAATCCACACACCCCGGGACTCATCTCACTCCTCTACGCCGCACTGATCTCCCCCACAGATACGCCCCCTCCCTCCTATGTCCTCCAATGGGAAAAGGACTTAGGGTCCCCCATTGATGAGGACATATGGCAACAAACTTGGGAAAATACTAAATCCAGCTCGCGCTGTGCAAGCATGTTGGAAATTAACTACAAGGTCCTCATGCGTTGGTACATGGTGCCAGCCAGATTGGCTATCTATAACCCTGATTGCTCCCCTAACTGCTTTTGTGGCTGTCCGGAACCAGGCACCTTTTTCCACATATGGTGGAGCTGCCCTCATGCCTTGCCCTTCTGGGATGATGTGTTCGCCCTCCTATCGTCACTGTTCTCAGAACCCCTCACCAAAGACCCATTTCTTGCATTGCTTAACTGTAAGCCTGATGGCCTTCTCCGTAAACAATTTAATCTCTCCATGCATATTTGCACATCTGCAAAGAGGGAAATTGCTAAAAATTGGCTCACGAAGACCCTCAGTATCCACAGTGTAACTAACCACATCAACTGGGTTATGTCACAGGAAAAGAGAACAGCTCAACTCAATGACCATATGAGTAAATTTGAAAATACTTGGTCTCCCTGGATTGATAAGTACTTCACCTCACCTACCTCGCGCCGACTCTGTGTTATATAATTGACCTTCAATACCCCCTACACACATCACACCTACGTGCAACCCGAAAACCTTTCTCACTCATCCTTTTCCCCTTCCGCCTGTCTCCCCTTTGTCTCCCTTTGTCCCCCTCCCCCCCTGTTGTTTTGTCAGTTAGTTATGTAGGGTGTCGCAGTTTGACACGCTCGGATACCCATAATGGGGGCAACCACTGGGTACATTCCACTCAAAGTGCATGCCATCTCTCTACACGCTGGGGCACTGCCAGCGCCTTTGTGAGTAGAGCCTTGAGCTTCATTTATTGAGTGCACGTCATATCGAATAGCCATCTCCACTCACGCCATAGTAGATGTATGCTGTACGCCAGTGCCCTGCTGTTGGAATCTATACCTGAAATATGAACACTATTCTACCCGTCAAAAACGTACATGAATCACCTGTAGTTGTCACCTATTGTACTGCTGTGATATCTATAGCTGAGCGGCAAGGCCGCTATTTCTTTTGTCTCTGTAACGAGTGTCCAACAATTTTGTACCTTCGGAAATTACACCAAATGTTTGTATGTTTGTATAAATGTATGTGAAGATGTCTTATATATTTGTAAACCAATAACAAAACTTTATTTGGAAAAGAAACTCTGCATTGTTCTTATTAGCTCAGCACACACAAGTACCAAAGCATCAATCCAAATTCAAACTGATCCCACTCCAGGTTGATCTCATGTATAGGTCCCAGTGCATGCCGGGCCAGGTCCATGCTTCCCTCCATGTGCCCATAGCCGTGGTGAGAAATATTGTAATATCCTTACACTCAATTCGTTTATTGTGGTTTCATTAAATTACTCCACCCATCTCCATCTTATGAGGTCTTTCATCCAAAAAGGCTGAATAATGAATTTTTATCAAAAGCAGTCTGTGATTAATCCCTTTAAAATGAAACGTTTCAGTAGGCAGTGTCAACGCCTCAGTTTTTCCTTTTATGTTGCTTTATAATGAAATTACTCTGCTGTTACTATTGGCAGTCTATGTAATTCTTTTTAATATG
Source organism: Nanorana parkeri (assembly GCF_000935625.1). Taxonomy (NCBI): domain Eukaryota; kingdom Metazoa; phylum Chordata; class Amphibia; order Anura; family Dicroglossidae; genus Nanorana; species Nanorana parkeri. Next base: position 685,262 of record NW_017306352.1, on the reverse strand, counting down.
TGTGTGGATGAACAAGACCTTATGTCAAGGAAGGTGCTGAACTTTTAAAGAGTTTATCTTACAGGAAGACAACAGAGATAGTGAGCTTGATTTACTACAGGCAAATAGGCTGCTCACTCTGCAAGGGAATTCCCTAAGCTAAGTGAATGAACTAAAGCGCTGCTGACTTCCATCATCAAATTATATGCAAGCAAAAATGCTGTCTTCTGATCTCTTTTTTTTCCATGAATATGAAGGGGTATTTTTTCCAAAGTGAATTGCCACTTCATTCACCAAGCTAAGGGAAAATTCCCTTGCAAAGTGAACAGTCTATTTGCCTAAAGTAAATCGATTGCAGTGCTTTAGTTCTTGGGGGAGGGACATTTCCAATCACACTACTGACTTTCTGTCCAGTAGTCCTCTTTTAAGGCTGTGGCTAGGCTTTTGTAGGTCAAATTAAACTTTGAATATGACATACAAATAGAGGCTCTACCTGACTTCAATGGAAATTTAGTAGGGATGCACCGATACCGATACAAGCATCGGTATCAGCGGCGATACCGAGTACTCAGCATGTTCGGCCGACCCAAAGTGCAGAAGGAGTTCGACTCAGCCGATCCAACATCTGGATCGGCTAAGCCGAACCTCCAGGAGGCTAATCGCTGCTGTTCGGTCTATTCTTATAGATGCCGAACAGCAGTGAGTGAATAGCCGAATGCCGCTGTTCTGCTCGGTCCCTCTGTGGTACTAAGCAGAACAGAAAAATTGTTTAAAAAGTAGAAAAAAAGTAAATAGAAAACGATTGTGTGGAGCTAGCAATGACAGCTAGCTCTGCCCAGCAGTTTTCTATTGGCCGACGGTTCTGCTGCCGTAAAAAAAAAAAAAAAAACCTCTCCCGGGTGCTCTGGGAGTCTCCTGCTTCCGGCAGCCAAGGAGAGAAACACTGCTTTTTCTTTTTTTTCTTTATTCTAACACAAAGCCATGTCAGAATAGAAAAGAAATAAAAAAAATTTGGGCCATAGGAATGCATTGCTAGATTCCTTATGGCTATTTCAATTTGCGAAAGCCAATAGAAAACTAGCTATTGTACCCGCCCTCTGCTGCTGTCAATCAGTAGTGGGGACCTGATGGAGAACTGCAGCAGAGGGCGGGTGCAATGCTAGTTTGCTATTGCAAATTGAAATAGCCAATAGGAATCTAGCAATGCATTCCTATGGCCAAAAATGAATATAATTTTTCTATTCTGACACGGCTCTGTGTCAGAATAAATAAATAAAAAATAAATAAAAAAAGAAAAAGCAGTGTTTCTCTCCTTGGCGGCCGGGAGCGGGAGACTCTCGGAGTGCCCGGGAGAGTTTGCTGTCTGGAGATCAGTGTCCCTGGTTAGCTGGTAACCAGGGACGCTGATCTCTCTGCAAAGGGCCGGAGCCAGCCGTAAGATCACGGCTGGCTCCGACCACATGTCAGGAACTGCCAGCTTCGGCTTTCAGCGCGCCTCAGCCGAGCCAAGGCATATGCCTCCGGCTTAAGTGAGCCGCTCGGCCGAGTTTGGTAGCTGTAGGGCTATAGTGAATAGTCCGTACATCAGCCCTTCGGTTGTACTGAACCGAAGGGGTCCTGGGGCCGAAGCTAGCCAAAGATCGACCGAAGCTACGGCTAGATCCTTCGGCTGCTTCGTGAATAGACTCCTTAGTCCTATCCACAACTTGAAACACCAGCAATAAACTTAACCTTCTAACTCCTGATTCTAAGTCTAACTATAATTGAACTATTAATTCCAAAATACAAACTGGCACCTGAACTATCAAGCGATATTTAACTTTCACCTGAACCATTGGGAAAACAATCATCTTACCCCTTGTATTTGCATTATTGGCCAGTGCGTAGGACAATAGTGTAAGGTGGGGCACCACCAGACTTAAAAATTAATACACTGTCCTAACTTATTTTGTTTTTCTCTTCTGGCCACCTCTGGACATTTGTAACTAAATTCAGCAAATGAACTGCAGACAGTTGTGGACAAGGAGTGTTGAAGTTTCACTATAGAAATATGAATTAGTCTCTCCTGTCACTAATTGGTTGGTTTGTACATTTAGCAGTGAAAACAAAGCAGACAACATGTTTCCTCCAATAACCCAATATAGCAAATGTTTTTGCTGAAATAGGTGCATGATACTATGGACAGAAATTGCACAAAAGAGAGTCATCATTCCGTGCCAAGGGCAATATAATATCTAAATATGACCTTGACTTCATGCCAATTTGCACCCTTGTCATGCACTGGACTCCATATTATTGCACTGAAAACTCCTGTTCTGTTGACTTAATGCATGAATATTGATTAATCTGTGCATATGTGCATTTGTTTATTACCCAAGAAAATCACATTGCCTTCAAACAGTTTAAGTGTCACGTGTACAGAAAAAGCACATGGTTCTAAAACAATTCTCGTTTTGTGAGGATAACACATGATGCTTTAAATGACCTAATTTGACTAACATCATTTCACAGATATTTGTTACCCTGAGAAGACCAAGAACGAGTGTAAACACTAAAACCTTATAGATCTCTGTTAGCATGTAAGTAACTCTGCTCACCTAATTTGATTATTTCTAGTGTTGCTAAAATTAACTGGAGCTACTTATTTAAACATGTCATTTAATAATTCCCACTGATTTCACTGTCTGGGACTGAACTAAATTGAAACACGTTGCCTTTAGGAGGAAATACTTGTTTTATATTCATGACTCTATGGTGAAAATTTAGGTGCAAGTTTAATAAAACATCTATTGAAGTGCAAATTGAAAACTTCAATTTATTGTTTGAATGGCTGTTTATTAGTTGGGATGAGAGAAAGTGAGTTTTATCGAGAATTTCATAGAGAATCTGGAGAGTTTGGTGAATTTTTTTGCAAAATGTATTTAATTCAAAGGGAGGGATTTTTTACCCACTGTTCACAACTAAGCGTTTTGTAGCACAAAGTTCACACAAGGATTTCCATTGTTTTCTGTGGCCCTTATTCACAGGTCAACATTTTTTCAGCTGCAGAAAAATGGCTGTCACTGGAAAAAGAGCATGAGGTACTTTTCTGCAGATTTCTGCACATTTGGCCCATACACTTCAATGGAAATGCCTGGAAACAAGCAACACAAGCATTTTGCAAGTTTTTGTGTGTCAGTTCCACAGTCAATAGAGTACAGTAAAAGTGCAGGCAGGGCACTGGACAAAGCTCTAGGGACAAAATTTAAGTGAAATAGTTTGATAAATATAAGTAATTATAGCAGATTACATTGGGGTCTATTCACGAAGCTGCCGAAGGATCTGGCCGTATCTTCGGCCGAACCTTCGGCTAGGTTCGGCCCCAGGACCACTTCGGTTCAGTAGAACCGAAGGGGTACTGTACGGGCTATTCACAATAGCCCGTACAGCTCCCGATCATGGCCAAGCGGCTCAGCCAGCCAAACGCATATGCATCGGCTCGGCTGAGCCGTGCTGAAAGCCAAAGCTGGCCGAGCGGCCGGCCAATGGCCTGCTTCTGACAGCTAAAACGCTTCTGACGCTAAAAACGCCCGCTCACACGTCTGTGACAGACGTGTGAGCGGCCGTTTTTAGCGATTTTAAATGCAAGTGGCTACTTGTTGTGTTTAATAAAGCATGCTATCGACTACACCATGAGGAGTTTTTGTCCCTTTTATATTTTTGTGACTAAATACTGATCCATATGGTGAGGACAGAGTGATATTGCTATATATCACTTTGATAAGCTTGAGATTTTTTATACATTTTTCGTATTTTTGGTATTTTATATTCAGAATTGTACATTTTATTGATTTCATGTATTTGTGCACGATTTGAGATTTTAATCCACTGGTTATTATTGATTATTAACACTTATTAAGTTTCATTTGCCAACACTGATTTTATTTACTCACTGATAATCCTGAGCGCTGCACATCCAGTTACATAATATACTTTATGATAGCTTGCGATGAACCTTTAAGAATTGCCAAGCATGGTTGGTTACTTGGCATGTAAAAAATATATAAAACAGAATTTTCTGCATTTTAACTCATGGTGGGCTATATAAAAATAAATATTATTAAGTTTCCTGAGGGTTAAATACCAATAATATAATATCAAGTATTGGTTCCTTGTGTATAATGTACTCACTAAAGATGTAGATGATGCAAGATGATATTTGAAGTGGTAACGTTTTTTTCAATACATAGTTTCATTCACTCGGCTGCCCTCGGCAGCTTTGTGAATAGACCCCATAGTTTCCCGGTTACGTATAGAATATGCAAGAGACCCTTTAGAAAGGAAACATAAAATATAATAGATGTGAATGATGAAATGTTTCTAAGATGGCCATTGGAAACATAATTCTTGACTGGAAAGAAAGACTGGATTTTGTAAATTCATGTTGCTTAGTAAACAAGTAAGGGGTCTATTCACTAAGCTGCCATAGGCAGCCGAGTTAATAACCAACCCGAAGTGAAGTGAGCCAAACACTGTTCGGCTATTCACTTCAGGCTTGCACAGCTGATTTCAGCCGTATATCGGCTAAAATCAGCAGTAGAACGGCTTGCTTCGTGTGGCTTTGGGTTGGCCGAACATGCTCAGTATGTTCGGCTGACTCGAAGTGCAGAAGGAGTTCGACTCAGCCGACCAACATCTGGATCGGCTGAGCCGAACCTCCGGCAGGCTACTCGCTGCTGTTCAGTCTATTCTCATAGATGCTGAACAGCAGTGAGTGAATGTCCAAATGCCGCTTTGTGGTACCGAGCAGAATAGAAAAACAGTTAAAAAAGTAGAAAATAGAAAATGATTGGGCGTAGCTATCAGTGACAGCTAGCTCCGCCCAACTGTTTTCTATTGGCAGGGTGGTTCTGCTGCCATCAGAATAATTTAAAAAAACACCATAGGAATGCATAGCTAGATTCCTATTGGCTATTTCACTTTGCAATAGCCAATAGCAAACTAGCTATTGTACCCGCCCTCTGCTGCTGTCAATCACTAGAGGGGACCTGATGGAGAACTTCAGGTCCCCTCTGCTGATTGACAGCAGCAATGCGTGGGTGCAATAGCTAGTTTGTTATTGGCTATTGCAAATTGAAATAGCCAATAGAAATCTAGCTATGCATTCCTATGGTGTTTTTGTTGTTTTTTTATTCTGACGGCAGCCAACGGCTCCGGTGTCATATGAAAAAAAAAAGACAACAGAGCAGGGAAAGGTTTACTTTGCTCGATCGAGCAGAGTAAAACTTTCCTGGAGAAAGTGTTTCTCTTCCAGGCGGCAGGGAGCCGCTATTTAATAGAGGGAGACTCCCGGAGCTTCTGGGAGAGTTGGGCTATCTGAAGATCAGTGTCCCTGGTTAACTGGTAACCGAGGGACGCTGATCTGTCTGTGCAAGCGGCCGGAGCCAGCCGTGAGATGACGGCTGGCTCCGCCCAGCAGTCAGTAGCAGGCTGTCGGCCAGCCAATGGCCGGCCGTTCTGCCACTTTCAGCTTTTGCCTTCGGCTCGACTGAGCCGCTCAGCCGACTTCGGGAGCTGTATGGGCTATAGTGAATAGCCCGTACAGCATCCGTTCGGTTCTACTGAACCAAAGGGGTCCTGGGGCCGAATCTAGTCGAAGGATCAGCCGAAGCTACGGATAGACCCGTAAGTGTTTAATGTGTAAATATCCATAGATGACATTACTTGAAATGCTAAAGCCATCTATAGTCCCAGCAAGAGATTGATGCTTACTTGAGGAGGTTTATTTTTATAATCTTATTTTTAATATTTTTATATCTGCAGCTTTCATATAAATAATACCTGGTGATCCTGGCAAACAGGCACTTCCTGTTTAGGGTGACAAACGGTCCCGGTTTTCCCAATTGTGCTTGTTTGATATCACCCAGGCTTCTGGTGGAGACTACAAATAGGTGTATCAACACACGTTATGTAGGCATGGTCCATTTTTGTCACCATCTGGAAACCTGCTCTGAAAAACACCATGCAGCCATCGCTGGAGTGCAAATAGACAGGAAGAGGCTGCTGGAGAACAGCAGTACTGAGATGGAACAAAGGATGTAAAAAACTAAGGGCCATTCTGTTAGTGTTGACAGCTACTTTAAGCCTATTCCATACACACAGTGAAACTAAAGCAGATAACTGCTTCCTGTCCGTAACGGCGCATTAACACATTTGTCATAGAGGAGGATTCTAACATGGAAGAGTATTTTGTCATGCATAATCTCTAGATAATGATATAGTAAATATCATAATATCATTAGAGGTCATTAAGATTTGTCTTTAATGGACGACATATGAGAATTCTGATGAGTAGGGGATAGCTAACAATTCTCAATTTGAGACCATCTGTTGTAAACTGAGAGGGTTGGCAAAGATCTTCAATGTCTGAGATGAGATGCATTACAACAAAGAACAGTAAAATCAATCATAAGCTCTTTCTTTGTTTTTTTTCAGCTTGTCATACTTTATTCTGTGTTTGTGAAAATTTGCAATTTGTTTGCCAATTGTTAGAAAAAGTGGTTCTAGCTTTTATAGATACATGTTTTTTTTATTTATTCACATAATTTTCACAATGCACAGGTCAACACATTTGCTTTGCTTATATGTATGGTCTTAATGTTTGCAGTTCTATTTTGGATTTTCAATATAGTAGTAAAGTTATCTTGACTTTGGCAACAGCTCTAAACGTGGCCCAATTGTGGTTAGACTATGGTCATTTTTTAAGAGACTCAACAGTCACCAGTGTTAATAATGTTGCTTTTAATTAGTTTTCTGGAATACATCTGTAGTCTGCCATTAATTGGTACATATTCTGGGGGGGAGTGGCTACATGCAACAAGCTTCTCCTGACCCAGCATGAGCCTTGTGGCAGTTTCATAGGTGAAAAGGAGGAGTTCTGTCATTATCAGGTGGTTCTTATGTGTGTTAGTCTTAAAACAGCTTCCTTCGTCATTTGGATGGCTGATACTGTAATAGTCAAGTGAAGCCCGACTGAATTTTGGGAAGGGCTTGGAGCACCTATGACACTGCTTGAGAGCTCAGTGAGGGCAAAATGAGATGGCCATTGAGGAGCATAGAAACACTAGGGTTAATTTACTAAAAACAAATAGGCTTTTCAATTTGGGAAAGAAAGTTCTAGTTCTGTCTTGTCTGCAAGTTCTGTGTGAGCATCTAAGGTCTTGTTACCAGCCTGTTCATTGATTCTAGAGTAAAAATCTTTTTAGGAACGGTCATCATTAAGTCCTGAGATGATGAGCCCTCAAGAAGGTTTACCAGGGCCAGGAGGCTGCAAATGACAGCTGGGCACAGCTAGCCGTGATCTCACGGCTTTCTCCACCCAGTTGTAATGACAGATTAGCATCCCCAAATGACTTGGGGATGCTGATCTATCATTAAACAATAACAACTGGGCCCAGTGGTTTTTTATTGTCCGGGACCTGCTAGAAGACTCTAGCAGGTGCGGGCCAATAGGAAACAGTTGGGCGCAGCTAGCTGTCACTGCTAGCTCCGCCCAATTGTTTTTTTTTTCTTTTAATTAAAATATTTTTCTTTTAATTTTCCTATTTTTGATCATTTTGAAAATAATTTCTTAACCTTTTTTTACTCTTTTCACTTCCACGGAGGTACCGAGCAGAATAGCCAAGCCGAATAACGCTTGGTGGCATACGGCTATTCATACACCGCAGTTCGGCCCCTATGAGAATAGGGGCAAACAGCAGCGAGTGAGCGGCCGGAGCTTTGGCTCAGCCGATCCGGATGTTGGAATCGGCTAAGTCAAACACCTTCTGCACTTCGGCAAAGCCGAACATGCAGAGCATGTTCGGTTGACCGAAGGCAGCTGAAGGCAGCCGATGTACGGCTGAAATCAGCCGTACTGATCCGGAGTGATTAACCGAACGTTGTTTGGCTCACTTCACTTCATTTCAGCTGGGTTATTCACACGGCTGCCTTCGGCAGCTTTGTGGTTAACCCTGTTAGAGGGCAACAAGCACATTGTTCCAAACTAACCCATATTAAGTCACTGTCTGCCACAACGCAGGGATTCCCTCAGTCCCTCACATACCTACAAATGTAATAACAAATATGTATTAGGGTTTTGTAAATCTTCCAGTGTGGGATAACGTTAGGATGCACTACTGACCATCTAAATGTCCTCTGGGTATAGTCTAGACACGCATAAAAAAGATCATTGCTTTTCATGGGGAATACAGTTTTAAATAATCTTTAACACTTTGCAAGTGTATCCCATGTCAAAAGTACATTCAGGTAGCTGTGGAGGTTAATGCAGATGCACAACTTACAGGGGTATTCACAAAAGGATGAAAAGTTTGGGGAAGGCAGGAGAAGTGAACAATCTAGGCCAAAATAGCTGATTTGGAAAAATTATCCAATTCAACTCACTTTCCAGTTTAGCTATGTTGTCCTAGATTGTTCACTTCTCCTGCCGTCTCCAAACTCTTCACCCTTTTGTGAATAACCCTGTTAATTATTTCCTGCTTTACTTAGGTAACACTTACAGGTTTTCTCCCTTCCACAACCTGTGACTAGATAGAGAGGAGAAGCAGACTGATTAACTCATCCCTCTGTCACTCTGCTCTCTCCTCTTATCAGCATGTTCCTTTAGCACATGAGCATGACAGAACAATTAGCAGACTCTTTGTGGTGCTTCTCTGTCTCCCAATCTGAGTTCTTCTGTAAATGGACTGCAGGAGGCTAATACTGGGGAAAAATGAAGGTGCTTCCAGAAAACAAATTAATGTAATTAATTGAATAATTAAAACCGTATTTAATAAATGAATACAGAGCTGCAATAGTCTTTCATATATGGCAATTACATAGTTACATAGTATTTGAGGTTGAATAAAGACATTAGTCCATCAAGTCCAACCTATTAGGATCTCATTCTAGGAGTACCTGTACCCCTGTATATTACGGTCCCTTAAGAAATCGTCCAAAAGTTTCTTGAACAATTCCACATTATTTGCTGAAATCACCGCCTGTGGCAGTGAGTTCCAGACCCTAACTGATCTTACTGTGAAGAACCCCCTTTGCCCCTTGTGCTGGAATTCAGCCTCAAAAATGCCATATGCACTAAAATAATTGCCTGCACATTTTTTTTAATTTGTATTTTTTCTGCTTTTCTCAAATACGTTACTCAAAGTTTGAAAACAAAATATTGAACATTTTTATTCTGAGGTTAATTATCCTAAATGTCCATTATTGTTTCTTAAAATGTTACCTCTGTTCAGTCCCCCGTGTTACTTTGGCAAAAACAACACAGTTTCCACAATCAAATCAAATACATATGTTCTTGGCTTTCCTATGGAGTAAGTGCATAATGCACTCTTGACATGCATGATATTTGCTGCCAGAACACTCCTAATTCACCAGGTGGACAATATGCTGAAAGACAGCTCTTAGAAAACAATGTACATTTCCATAAAACTATCAGGCGCAATAGGAAAGTCACCCTTTCAACCCTTCAGCAAGTATGTAAGGTCATTTCAGTGGAGCAACATTGTGAATTCTTTCAATCCCAGTTGTCAACACCAACATTATTCTCTCACCTAGTTAGATGGCCACTGCTGAGCTACTCAAGAACACAATACACTCCAAATGGGTTTATGTTATATGTGAGACTATGGTGGAAGATTAATGTAGTTAAAGGGAATTAATGTCAATTTTATTTTTATGTTAGGCTTTAGTACCAGTCTTTTTCTGTATTAATGTTTCTTTTAAAACATAATAGATTTTATATTTTTAGTTATAATCGTTTTTTTCCCCTGTAAATGGCTAAAACTTCAAGTCGCTTCCCTTGGCTGCAATGTTTCACAGTTTCTAGTTATTAAATCAGAACTCCAGCCAAAAATAACAAGATAAAAATAAATAGCCCATTACAACATAGAACAACAAAACCAGCTTTCGCTTCAATATTCAGTCCAGAGATTCGCCCCAGCAGTGCATTTTTTCTGCCACTAGATGTCCTACGTGTGATGGCCTGCATCATTCAACTCACTTTCTCTGAGCCCAGGTAATCCTGGACTGCCCTGGCCTGTGATTGTACAAGATCATCTCTCTGTCACTCTGCTTTTGTAAGGACAGCACAGTGTTTGCCGGGAAAGTAGCATGGACACAAACTCAAGTGCATCCAAGTACGCGCAGCACTGTGTATAAGCTAATGGGGCAAACATGATGTGGCAGGTGGTCGTGCACTCAAATATGGGCGTAAACATGCGTGTGAACATGTGCGCAAACATCTGAATCATGCGCATAGGAATTAGCATACATGTGTGCACATGTACAGTCGTGCTCATTGGCGTCAGTCTACCTATTAAAACTCACATAGACTCTGAGCTCATTGCTGACCAGTCTTCAGCTTGTTCCTGTACTCCTGTGACCCGACCTGCTACTCTGTTTCCTGAAAGATGATCTTAGCTTGTGTCCACTTGCTCCTGCTTACTGATTTGGTACCACTGGTTGCCACTGGTTGCAAGGAGCTGGGTGGTATGCCAGCCTGAGTGCCACAGGCTGCTAAGAGCTCTCATGACCCAATGAGATGCCGTCTGAGGCAACCGCCTCTGGCTGCTTCATTATAGGGATGACCCTGTGCTTGTTGGTAGCCCATTCCTCCTTAAAGCTGAAGTGCACACCAGAAGCCTAGCACAGAACAATGGCAGCTGAAGACTTTTAGTATCTCCCTGCACCAAATCCAGCAAGACAAATAAAAGTGGCAAGCACACTGATCAATTAAATGAGGTGCACATTGAAAGGGCGTTTTACAGTATGAAGACACTTGACACCTGGTGTTTTGAGGAGATTTCAATAGGTTGATGTTTTTATATTCAGTATTTGTTCTTTTTTTAATCTTACTGTTTTGATGTTTATGTATGTTATTTACTATAAATTGTGTACTTTTTACTTCCAAATATTTAATCATCCTACCTAGAGGGGGTCTGTTGGAAGCTAAAATAATTGACATCTATGATTTAACCAATATCTTTCACTGTACAGAAGTGTGTATAACTGTCCCGGTATGTCTGCTGATGATCCAAGCTTCATATATTCAATTGCCAATGTATGTTATGTGAACCATCCTGTGAATGAGAGAGAGAGAATGGTGTAGCTAGCTGTAGGATCCTTAACCTCAATTCCCCTTTCAATCCCCTTAATTGTATTCAAATGTATGTATATCCCTATTTGTAAATAAACCCAACACTTATTTAAGATTCGGTTGTTCATCAGTAATTTAAGGCACCCCCAAATCAGAGCACATTCTACAGGGTCTTCATTGTATTTTCATTGGATGATATCTGGGTGGTGTTTTCTCAGAATTACACATGAATATAGGTTTAGCCTTATCGATTATCCACTTTAACAATACATGAGGATCTCTGACCCCTTGCAGCACCTAGGTGCATAATTGTCTAAAGATTACCAGCTAGTCAGCAGAAAAACAAATTACACTGTTTCAACAAATTGCATTAATAGCCAACATTTTTAAAAACATAATTTTTGCTTTACTCACTAGCCCAACATATATTATTTGTACTGGCTCAGGGCTAATATGTCCCTCCCCCCACCCCCTCTCCCCGTTGCCTGGTTCTCCCATGTTTGGTGGTAGTTCCTCCATTACTTACATCTTCATAAAGATGGCCTTTCCAGTTTATATTCCTATACTGCTGTCCAAAACGGCTTCCTTTTACCTCATCTTTCTGATAAATTGAAACCTCAACCAACATGAAATACATGACTGTTGATTCTGAGTAGATTTCCAGATTCAAGCTGAAATTAAAAAAATAGTACTAAGATAAAAGGCTTGAGCTTAGGCGGTTCTGTGTTTTCAAACACTGATGTATAACCTTTCATTGAGGGCTACATGCTGTGGACATACGAGCTGAAAAATAAACATAAATGTGGAATAATGGAAAGGTCATCTATCAATAAAAGTGCAGCTGTAACATAAGTTACTGATTCATGTCATGGGCTTACTAAAGCAATATAAATCCTTGTTATGCCTCAGGTTTCTGTCAGGACTTAGAAGTCATGATAAAAAGTACAAATGTAATAAAAGATCACGATAGAGACTGTTCATACAATAGAAATGGCATTTTTTAAATGTAAGTCTGAAAATATGTTTAGTAGTAATTACGAAAATAATTGATAGCTTTAATATTCAGCTTCATAGAAAAAAAACATGTTTGAAAACTGCAACGATGTTTGTTTTTTCCCTTATTTTTCAGTCAAATGGGATTATTTTGAAGAATTAACCTCAAAGCCTGCATCTAAAGTGAGGCTATATAACAACCTGCCAATCTTCTTCTACCACTGCTTTACATCCTTTTTTTTAATGGTCCTGAATCTACCCCTACAAAACAATCCCAAGAACCATCTTCTGTAAATGTTCTACAGATACAGATATTCTGTAAATGTAGGCCTGTGTTGTGGAAGCTGCACCCTATAAACGCAAGTAGAGGCAAAGGACCAGTGAACTGTATTGCTTAAAGGTTCACTGCATCTGACAGTGTCATGTCGTGCTCTGCATTGTGCCTCTGTGTTAAAGTGGCTATCTTGGTATTGGCAAGGCTTTGCTTCCTCAAAGCTGTCCCTGAGATGACTAGGGGTCTGATAACTGGTAGGGGAATGATCAAGAAGCAGCAGGTGGGGTGCTAAAAGCACAGGTCCACAGAATAAATTAAAGGAGAAGTATTGGGAGAGTAAAATATACTCTTCCCAATTCTTAAAGCTGGCATGTGACACTGCAGCTGTCACACACCAGCTCTATAGATCGAGAACTGAGCGATCACAAACTGCTGATCGCTCAGTCACGGTCTTCTCTCTGTAGAGAGAAGTGACTGTCAGTTACCATTCCCAGCATGGATTTCCCTCTCCTCTCTCTATTCTTCCAGTGCTCATTAGAGGGACAGACAGGGGATGGGTCGGGTAAATCTGGCTCTGGCTCTAGAGATGCAAAGCCAGCTGTGAATCAGGCAGTGGGGTGGATCCAACAATATTGTCAGGATCTTTCCTGGCTGCAGTGCGGATCTGCACTGTCAGCATATAGCATTTTGTACATTAGTATACAGCTATGGGGATTTATACACAGAAGTGCCTAGGCAAATGTAGTGCTATTTGTTAGGTGAAATTCAACACAAAAGGTGAATCCTTTCTAGAACATTTCTAGATGTGTCCCATAATATAGCACATTTTGACTTTTACATTTCAGGTTCATTTTAAGCAGCACATGTGCATGTAAAAGAAGCTAAAGTTCTAGCCAAAAACAATGTAAAAAACTTGGGGATTTGATGAAAGTGTGTTATGTAAAACACAGATACAAGATAAATGGAGTGGGTGGTCTAACGTCTGACTTTAGCAAAGTTGCTTCATGGTTAGCATAAGTTCACTGAAGACATCCCACTATCTTTTCTGGATTTCTACATTATTTCATATTATGGAGAATGTAGTAGAGGACTGTGGGAGTGTTAGACAGGAACACCAAGAGATAAAAAGAGTCAATGGACCATTAAGTCCATCTGGATCCACCTAAAGCTGTAATGTAATTTTAAGATGACCTAACCCCTTAACTGCCTCCCGCCTAGCCGTTGTAATTAAACGGCCAGCTGGGAACTTCTTGGATGTAAGTGGCCATTAAAAGACGGCATGTTGGCCCCGCCCACTTGTGTGCTGTGATGCATGCGTGAGCAGGAAACTACAACATTTTAAAACAGGCAGGAATAGCTGACAGTATAAGTTCTTATACTTTTCAATTTAGAATTTGTCCCTCCAGGACTGCCTGGGGCTTCCTTGAACTGCATTGTCTTCTTCGTAGTTAATATTAGGAACACACCTTGCACCTTTTCCCACAATGCAGTATACATTGCCCGAGGAACCTAAATGCAGGCCCTGGAATTGTCATATATGGCGATGGAAAGCATGCTAACCAATATAAGATATATGTAGATTCAGATACTATTGGAGGGGAAACAAAATGGAAGTAAAAGGTATTTGGCTCCTCCAGCTATTTTCTGGGTAATGTAATGATCCAACAAGTTTATATAATGTAAGCTGCATTTGCTTGTGCTTCGTAAAGCACAGCAGAATATAAAATACAGTGGAGACCTAAATAGCATGGAAAAGGCTAAAACATATTTAAAGATTACTGTGACCTATTATTCAAGAACCTCTGTGCACTATTATAAAAACTGGCAAATACAAAGTGACATTTCTACATTTACAAAGGTATTCAAGAGTCATAATTCTTCTTCAGTATAAGACTGTAACATGACCAGATATGATGATCTAAAGGGTAAACTACCCTTCAGCTTGCCTCTAATAGAATGAGAAACTTGCTGTCTGGTGGTAAGTGAATTACTGACATTTATTATTTCATTGAGGATGACGACGTTTGATCCAAATCCTGAAAAGTTTGGGAAACGGTTGCAGCAGCTAGTTGAAAGGTGTACGTGGTCCTTTGTGTCCACCCAGTGAAAGTTCAGCTTTGTTGAATTAAACATACAAAGTTGTCAGCCATCCAGCCGTGTTCCTATCAAGATAAAAAGCTGGAGGACTGCCAATAGCTCCTTGTGATCAGCCGAGCTGAAGCTTTTGGTACATTGGCTGATGATACGCTGAGCAAATTGCTAGACAAAAACACTATCCTGTAACAATTAAAGCGAGAAATGGGTGATAATGTGGGCTGTCTCCACTGAGAGACAAACATTAATTAATAATAAGAGGACATTTCTGCAATAACAATGAAGACAAAACCATTTGCATTCAATGCTTTAAGGGCTTTTAGACAAATAGATTGTAAAATACTGAGGAAGAAAACATATTTTCACCTGAAATTATTAAAAAATGCTTGATATAGTATACAATCAGTCTGTAACAAATATATGGCCAGTCAACCTAACAATTATTTAAAAGAAAAATGGTGCGAAGCTTGACCTTTCTCTGCTTTTGTGATTTAACTAGTACCTTTTACCAAGAAACGTGCAATGAAAGCAGCCGTGCTTTTGCTGTCTCTTGGGGTAGAGAATTGGAGGGTTTTATGTACAGGTAGCGATAGTCCATGAAGCAGTTACCACTTTCAATCTGGCTGTAACCAGTTTTCATGCACATCCATTGTAAAATACAACAGCAGCTTCACCACAGCAAAAAAGTAGCAAGACACATAAACAATAAGTCCTAGCCTGTCCAGCACTGTCTGTCAATCAAAATCCCTTTCTAGCAGAAACATGGACCTCGTATCTAGATCTTCAGAGCTGTAGTTTTCATTTGTCAAAGCTGCTGCCACACAGAGTCTCTCTGCAGAGTAATATAGTCTGGCTTCCTGTAGGTTTTACAAAAGTTTAGAGAGCTCTCTGTAGTGCCATATTTGTGAAATAATTGTTGTTGAATACGCCAGTTTCGCAGGTACACTAAACATCTTTTCCCAGTGTATCGCTCCCCCCTGAAGAAGCCGCTGGATAGATCGGTCCCTCCTAGCCTGTCTAGGGTTTACTGTTGCATTGCTGACCCAAAAGCACTTACTGACTCTCCAGTGGTGACCAATAAAGCTGATGTCCACACATATAATACCATGCTGATGAACATTTATTGAACAACTGGGCGAGAGAAAGTTAGGGCACAGAACACTGAGGATTTTGTCGACTCCAAAAATGATAGAACAAAGTACTTGCAGCCTTCACAGATAGAGGAATTTTAAGCCAATTGAGCTCCTGACTGTCTTGTACTTGATGTAATATCTCCTAGTCCATTTCAGAATAGATCACCATAATGCAGTAGAGGATCAACTTCTCAGACTGCCCGTACCCTTTAAAGATGTTCTCTGCCATCTCCATCCTCAAGCATTACTGACTAGGCCTCAGACACAGGCCTGAGCACATGGCTTCCCTTCCTAGGCAGCAGGCCTAGAAGGGTTGGACAATCCACAGCATCCCTCCCCCAGGAAGGAGGCTCGGGGGAAAAGAGACACATTTACAAGTTCAGCCCCCAATATTTATATCCACCTCCAGCATGCTCCTGGTCATGAACCTCCTAGTGATTGGTTAAGGGGACATATATATTCATAACACAACATCATTGGTTGTTCTGCTCTGTGGCAAGGTCACACCCAGCACCAGGCAGATACAAATTATAACAGAGTGCTTAGGAGAAACCAAATGAGCACAGACTATCAAATCAGGATCAGACTGACTACAATCTGACAGCTCTAAATTTAAGTGGTCATCCTACTTAAGGCAGGATTGCTACAATAGCCAAAGTGACTTCCACATTGCTACTTTTACATACACAATGAAACATCACAGAGAAATGTCAGAAGAAGTTTTGTAAAAATATTTGTTCCCCAATTGCTTAGGGTTGGCAATACACTGTGAGTTCCCCACTCCCAATCTTCCCCCCCACTAGTCTATTTTATTCTAACAGCAGCAGGTGCGCCACTGTCAGAACACTTGAACAGTCACAGCAGATGATTGCCTGCGGTCTCTGTTGGATCCAGATTTTTTGGATGACTTCTTCAACAAAAATAAATTATTGAAAAATCAACTTTTGTTGGAATTTACATGGAAGGGGTGGGAAGAGGGGTGTTGGGGAGTTTCCAATGTGGCCATACACTAGGCTAATTTCAACTTAGTCAGCAGGACTTGGCCAAATTTAGACCATTGTATGGCCAGCTTTTACTCTTTGATTTCACTGCACACTGATAGCTTCTCACAGTGTGCATTAGAAGCTGCAGCAATTCAGATAGAGACTGCCTCATTTCCTGGCTGGAGGATGTCCAGCATTATCTACAATGTTGCTCCCCAGCCTTACTGTCCAAGGGGGCTCAGTGCCACGTGTGGGTGTTACCTAGGATGGTCATTCTGAGCTTTGAAGCAACAGGTATGTCATACAGCCATCTGTACAAATCAATGACAGGGTGTGACTACACAGGTAAAAAAAAAAATTATATGAACATACACATGCATATGGTTATGGGTGTACATCCCTGGATGAAGAAATACAGATGTTTTTTTTAAAGTGCATGACCTTCTGTGCCCATGTGCATGAGCCCTAAGAAATGAACATTTCTCTAAATCTAATTCATTTTTTTTATTTTATTTTTTTACATAAGGTTATATTGGTTTATCCAGTAATGTAGTTCAAGCAGCTATGATAATGTACAAGATGTAGACTCACAGTAACCAGCATGAAATCATCTTTTACTCCTCTGCCTATAGTACATCAAAATCTAGATGGTAATGATTATCATTTAACGACAAGGTCAAATATTTCTTAAAGATGTTGATTTCAAACACACCATTACATTGAATATAGTTGGTAATAGATTCAAATAAAAAAAAAAGTAAAAGCTCATTTCACGTATAGTGGTCATTATATCTTAAGTAAACTCTTTCAGGAGCTCTGTGAGTGATTGCCGCTGATATGTAAAGAGGTTTTAAAGTGCAGTCTTTAAGGTTACTGTATAAAGAATAGATTAATAGTGGAATCAGAAAGTGATTTCTTTTCATGAGCTGTTGAAAGAAGAACGATTTCACAATAGATTTCATGGCTGAGAAATCATTTATTAGTAAAGTAATAGTAAAGGACTCTAGCTGTTTCTTCTTCCAAAAAGACTGAAACGTATGATGACCTGGCCATTTTTGCTCTTCTTTTGGGTGGACAAATAACTAATAGGCATAGCTATAAAGCAGTTATTCTGACATTCACCAAACATTCATTGCATGGGAATCTTCCTGGTGTATGGGTTTAAAATTAGTGTTTTTTTTTCTACTAGTGAATGTTTGGTAAATCTCACATTCCATGTTTTATAAATATGTAATTTCCAAAATAATAAATGTATCTAAAGAAAATTCCTTGAATGGCTAACTATGGTGTGTGCAAAATCTAAAATTCTACAATTCCGAATCCTGGTAAAACCCAGGAGCTTAGGAAAATTGCATTACATAGTCCAGCATTGTGACCATGTTTCATGCTACACCCATATTTAGGGAGTAGCATAAAACATGGTCACCCTCCCCAGTGTCCCACCCCCAAACTGACTCCTCTGTTACCTGATTCATGGGGTGCTCTTCTCCACTGGCTCCTGTTTTCATTTCAAGTCCCATCTGCCATCACAACAGAAGGACACGTAGATCTCTGTAGAGCAAAAGTGTGGTGATGTCACTGCATTGTAGTCCATTGACTATGTCCTTCAACCCCAAAACAGAAGCTGGAGCCTGTGCCTTGCACCCATAATGCACTGATTGCACGTACAATGCTCTACAGGCCTGAATGCAAAAAAATAATAAATGCTTATGTTTTCTTTTATTAATGTGTGTGCATGTATTATTATGTTTTTCTCATGGTGGATGATGCCTTTAAAGTAGGATGTACCGAGCCATCTGAATGAAAAGTGATGATATGAATCTACTGTAGTTTTTTTGTATTTGCAGTGGATCAGTAATTCATTGCACAGTCTTAATGTGACAAAACATATCAGTAAATACATGTACTTATATTATCAAACTCCTTATTAGTAGCAGCTGAACACTCTCACACATGATACCGTGCCTAGGCACACTCCGCTCTTCTGGACCAATATGAGTCTATCAGGACTGCTTCTGGTTACCAGATTTATAGTGTAATCATGTTCTATACATGAGCTAGCATTGCGCTAGAGACAAAGAAAATGTGCGCTAAATGACCGTATACATTGGTAGATGCCATAGTTCAAAAGCTGAATTTGCCACCCCCCTAGCAAATACTGGTTAGGCCGGGATCTGGGTAGTCACTTTACAAACAATTACATCCATTCTGGGCTATCGTATCAGCAGACTATACCAGTACAGGCCAATTAAATATTGTGCCTA
This sequence comes from Nanorana parkeri, assembly GCF_000935625.1. NCBI lineage: Eukaryota > Metazoa > Chordata > Amphibia > Anura > Dicroglossidae > Nanorana > Nanorana parkeri. The sequence continues at coordinate 666,411 of NW_017306352.1, read as the reverse complement.
GTAGAAAAAGTAATGATTTTTTCTAATACCTAGGGGGAACTGTCATAGCTGGATTTAAGGTATACAGATGTGCTTCTCAGAGCATCTCTGCTGAGGTTGAGCAGCTGTAGGTAGAACATGGTACACCAATGGTAGAATTTAGCCTTGGCTTTCATTACTTTAAACCGTTTGTCAAGGCAAAATTTTAAAAGAAAACATTTAGTACAGCTCTGCAGAACTTTCACATTTCCAAATGTTTTATCATTTTAAAGATCTTGAATGTACAGAAAAATACCTATTGATGTGCCTAAAAAGCATTCAGCTCTTCATTTCCCGGTGTGGGCTGATAGCACACAGCATTTTTTGTGAACTAAATATTGGCACTTACCAGCTGTCTTTTGCTAAACTTCTGAATCCCTTGGAGTCTCCCAGTCTCCCCAACATAGGGGCTAATTGTTCTAGAGTTAAAGATAAGAACTGGGAGGGCTAATTGCCCTTCTTGAGATAACACAGAAAGTGAGCACAGGAAACAGATCAGTTCTGAATTTCGGAAAAGAACAACAGGTATTTATTTTTTTTGCATTTATCGACCAGATACAACGAAACCCATTCAATGGCATATTTAATGGACCAAAACTGAGCAAATAAGAGAAGTGCATTGTTAGGGTTTACATACACCTTAACACTTAGGTAAGCTTCCTCAACATTCAATGGTGCAGCGTGCAACAGTATTCATTCCTAGTTTTCATGAAGAATTACATTTAGATAGTATTCTATTAGATTCCTACAGTGTTTGCTTTTCAAATTATTTAAAATACATTTGTGGGATATATTATTTTTTATTTTCTCTACAATACTCTACTCTACAGTACATTAATAATGTGACATTCTTGTCAAAGGTGTGACGCTCTTTCAGCAGCGAAATGTTTTCTTTATAAACTCGACAAACCAAGCCAAGAAAAAGTAGAAGCAAACTTGTCTTTATTGTTCTTAATAACAGTTTATCAGCTGATTTCAGAACAAGGAGTCCTTGGAACTCCAAAATAATGTTGAGTACTGTTCCTAAGCATGTGCTCTCGACTATTAAATCATATGAGTGTAATATTCCTGCTTACACTTAAAATAGGACTGACCCGAGACATCTTCTGATGTGTTGTTTTTCCATTGAAGTGAAGTCAGCGACTGAGCAATGGGTAACCCACCAATCACACAATAGAGTCCTGTCCCTGTGTCAGATTATCACTCTTTTACTAGGTCACTTTTTGCCAGGCTTAAAACGCAGTATATGAAAATACTGTACTGTTAACAAAATCAAAACCTAAAGGCAACAATTATATGAAATACATAAGTCTATAAAATATGCTGCACAATTTACATTCAACAAATATCACAGTCAGTCTTCTTTACAGAAGCAGTATGAAATGCAATGTCACCTATATTAATTCATTAATTGTATTTTTTCACATTTGGCTACCAATAAACCAAAATTTAATTGTTATAGATCACTACGTCACCATGACAAAGGGAACCTGATCTCCAAAAAGCTCCGTCTAATATTAATATAGATTACAGGCTAATCTTACATTCTCATTAATTCAGGTCATGTTATAGGTATAGGTTATAATAGTTGACCACATTCAAGTGGACTTGTTCTGTAATATTGAAGACATTTTGGGGCCTATATTGAAGACATTTTTGGAGCAGCTTCTTCAGTTCTAATGAGTTTCAGGGACATAACCAGCATTAAAAGCCACACGGGTAGCTCAGTCACCTTAATCTACTTTCCATGCAATCGGGTTGATTTACTAAAGGCAAATAGGCTGTTCATTTGCAATGGAATTTGCACTTAGCCGGGGAAGTTTGCCCTTAATTTATTGAACGAGGGGAAGCTCTGCTGACATCCATCACCCAATCATGTTCAAGAAAAAATGCTGCTTTTTTCCCCCTTGTAGATGATTGAGTATTCTTTACAAAGTTTCACCACATTCACTAAGCTAAGGGAAACTTCCCCCGAAGAGAGCAAGTTCCCTTGCAACATGAACAGCCTATTTGCATTTAGTAAATCAACCCCAATATGCCAAGTCAGATAGTGATTGTCCAAGAACAGGGAGGGAGGTGTAAAAGTTTGTGAACCACCCTGTTCTATTTACACAATCCAATCACCACAGTGCTATGGAATCTGGGGCTGGTGTTAATTGTTTTAGTTACTTGGCTGAAGGTGTGAATCAAATGATTACATATGTTAAAATAGCATATCTGAATAGTTCAAATATATCCCCATCTCTGAACCCTGCTATTTTGTAATTAATTGATAATCTCATCAAAGTGAGTATCCACATGTGAACTTCAACTAATATGATGCCATCCATACAATCACCTAGGCGCCCCCTTCCTGCACAAAAATACACATACCCTCAATGTAAATATGCATGTTTCTACAATGAATGTTTATCTAGTGTCTGTAGGCACATTTATATTGTGAGCTTTTTTGGAGGATGACAACTAATGGTACGTTGATAGCGCTAGTAACACACAGGTGCTTTATAAATAAAGGACATGAAATAACTACAGGATCATAATATACTGTAATTGTCTTCAAGTTAAATAGCAAGGAGGACAAAACCATGGACCAGCTTTCCTGAAAAGGGTTTGACAGGTAGACATTGACCATTAAAACTGATTAAATAGAGGTATTTTAATATTGACAAAAGTTGCTATTCAAAGTATCTAGAGGAATTCAATGCTTATCAACCAACGTGTGATGTGTTAGCTCATCTAAAAGATAACTGGACAAGGTAGATGAATCTCAACTCTGATGTATGTATATGACATCTTGTTGAGGAGGGAGACTTTCATCTATGGACCAGATACAAGCTGTGCCCATAAAAAAATGTTTTACCTAGGCTCCATAGGCTCCACTACTGCATCTATACAGGAAACTCTAGAATTTTCTACTGCATGCCACCATACTACAGCATTCACAATGAACTAAACATGTCACCTTTTAATACACCTTTTAATTAGCAATATCAACAGCACAGCAGAAGATAGATATGAGTTTTCTTCTGCAAATTTTATGGATGCTCGGCAGCATGCACCAAAGATCATCTCACCTGAAGCTAAAGCAAGAAACAAAAGTAGCATATGTTATCTCAGCATCCATGTCAGCTGTAACAGAACCATCTCACAGCAGGAAACCATACTGAAATAGAAATGCAGAGCATATCTGCTGTGGTAAATCTTCTCTGAAAGGTGTATGCCTGGGGCACTATAGATCCTACCCTAGCAAGAACAAAGGCAGTGGATGCAAGAAGAGTACAACGGGCAAATTACAGCAAATCTTGTGAAAAATACAGAGAAAGAAGTATTATAGTAATATTACAGAAAACAACAATTCCAAGTAACTTTCTTTTGTGAGTCCTTAATGCAATCAAGGAAACTTTGCTACTATGTTACAATCATAAAGTTCACTCAGGTTAACCCAGCATTAGAGGTGCCAAAGATTATAGATCAAGTAACAAAGAGCCATGTCCTCCTTCTCCAAGGGATAAGGTATGTTGGAGATCTGCATTTCTATTATTATTATTATCATTATTATTATTATGATACTGTATGGCATGACTAGTGACTAAAGAAAGATAAGTAAATTAGCATTCCACATTAGCAATAATTCACCTGATTTGCCCCATAAACTTTTCCCCAAAGTTCATATCCATTGGTATGTTGTTTCTATTTTCATTAAAGTTGAAATATAGGCATAATGAAAAATTGCATATGTGATGCAGTCTGTCACGACTTGTAATACAGTAGTTTCTGTTTTTCCGAGTCTTCCTTGTAACATATTTTTAGTATCTGTTGATCTCATTAGTAAATCTGTTATTTTTCTACTTCCTGCAGCAGGCCAAGCTGTCCACATAAAGTGGTAGCTAACGGGGTTTGGAAAAACCATATTACACTGGGAAGGGTTGCTTACAACAGTCAGATTTTTTTTATTTGGTTGAAACTTTTTGTTTTTTTTACAAAAGAAATTGTTTAAACATGTTAGCTAGAGTTGGGCTTTATTTGTTTGTCTTTCATTTAAAGTCAGTTTAAAACTACTTGTCCACCTTAGACTATGCTATGCACAGGATGACAACACTGCTGCCCTGCTTTGTTACAGGGTGTTTGGGCACTAAGGTACACATCTGGGAGGAGGTTTGCTGTAGTTACTGTGGGCATCACTGGATGTTACTATTCACCCTGGTTTTGCCCCTGTGCAGTTATGTGAGTTTTCTTATATGGGTAGCCCTGGGGTTATGATGTAGCCTTTATGTCTTTCAATCATATCCCCTGTTGGAAGAAATATGGACCTGATGGGAGGAGGCAGGGGAAAGAGAGACAGTAGAGATAAGATCAAGTAGAGACCTGCATTCTAACACGCTTTCTCCCTCAGGGAATGCATTGGGGAGGGAGACAAAATTGGATAAACTGGTGAGAGAGGTGATGCAATGTGGGGCACCTGTATCTTATGAGAACTGTGATTTGTGAGTATGTCAAATTTCCCCTCTTGCTTTTTCCAGCACTTTTAAGATTAATGTTTTGGAAATGTTTTAAGAGTGCTTTAATGCTATTACCATATCTTTGCATTTACTTAAAATATCTTTGGACTTGTAAAATATAACTTTGGTCTTTCGTGTGTTTTTGCTAAGTAGTTCAATAAATGCCTTAGGAAAGTGGAAACAGGACTCTGGCTAATTTTCCTATGCTACTTATGCAAAATGGCCTATATGTGAGAAGTGCGAAAATTAGATGGGTCACAATGAGTGGTGGCCTGGTGCGAGAGTCTCTGTCTGCTTGGCAGTGATAAAAAAAGGTGTCTAGAGTGTATGTGCCTGGCAGCCTGGGACCCCATGTCTCATGAACCTCGAAGCATTCGATGGGACCAGGCCTGGAACCACGGTGTATAGAAAGGCTAATGAACAAGTGTATGATTTGTGACATGGCAATCGTGACAACTCTAGTGTAGAACCTGATAGACAAAGGAACCGGAGGGATGGTTCCTGAGATTGTGGACCACCACTATGAAATCTGTACTGTAGGCTACAGTGTGGGAACTGGCTTACCAACCCACCACTAGGGGGGGCTATATGTATGATTTCATTGCAAAATTAATAGCATTGTTACCCTATTTCAGGAAGGGAAACATGATAGATCTCCTTGCAAAAGGTAATAAAGTTGTTAAAAGGAAGACTTGTAAAATCAAAAACTGCCATTTGGATTCCCTACCCATATGCCCCTCGGCATGTAATTTTTTTTTTAAGAACCCAAAATATGAGACCATTTCTTAAAAGACCAGCCTAGTGCTGACAGTTTCTTAAAGCTATTGCACTATGCTATGTCTTTTTCATAAAAGCTGGTGTGAAGGTGCATCTAGTGTTATGTGCATCTTACCTACAGCTGGTGGCGTTGAATTTTATCAGCTTTTCTGTTATTAATATTAGTACCCTGGGAGTCTTTCTTGCAGAGGCTGAAGTATGTGCATATAAATACAGCCATAACTTTACACCCTACCTCCCAGGATCAAGGAAGTAGAATGCACACATGGGGTGCTAGATCTTCTAAAGCGGTAGGTGTTGTCAGTCAGGTCTTTGAAAGTGTTGAGGAAATGATTATTAGGCAGCTTTTAAGAGTGATGGCCGAAGTTTGGCTCTTTGATCAAGAAGGGGCTGGCTGTGCAGAAAAGTACCAAAAGCAGAACGTATACAGTCCAGATTTAATTATTTCCAGACACCTATATCATAAAAAGCCAATGCATTCTGGGTGTTCAAAGGGTCAGAGAGCTAAATACTATTATCACTCCAGAAGCCCATTAAGACTTTACTGGAATCAGGAGCAATCATTCTAGTTACCCTTCAGGATCCCTCCAAATTTATCAATCTAGCATACAATTTGTTTAACAGTACCAAGCCCTGATGAAGGGGGATCCTTTAAACACCCAAAACGTGTTGGATTTTCAATAAAAAAGTCTGAATAAATTAAGTCTCAACGTTATACATTCTGCTTTTGGTGCTTTCCCCCTTGCACACCTAGTCTCTTCCAGAAAAAGACTGTATTAAAACATAGAAAGCTTTAAGCTATTTGTGTTGTTGAACTGACTGCAATTAACTGGTTCTCTATCCAAAACCCCAAGAGCAATTTTTGATCATCACTGCAGTTGGCAACATATGTATAACACTGACTTTGTTGCCCTATGGTTTTATTTCTAAAAACGAAGATTATTGGCAAAATATACCTTAATCCTAATGAGTTTCCAGGGGAGCAATAGTTTTTTGGGGGGGAGAATATAGTTTAAAATTCTCTCAGACTAAATCTTAATGTCTATTTTTTCTGAAAATATAACACACACCATTTATGTTGTGTAACCAATTACTGTTATGTAACATAGGCCTATGTAATATACACTTGCAAGGATGGTTTTCATCTCTTGTATTAGTATTAATAACTAAATAATTCACCGATGACCATCACAATGTTAGTAAGTCCGGGATAAATTTGCTTTGCAAAATAAACATATTTTCCATTAGTGTAAATGACTTGAAGAAAACAAATGCATTATTTATCACCAGACCACAACACATTCTTATTAGCTCCTGCAGCATTTTAAGGAGCATTATGAATTCAGATGAAATCTTAATCAACAGCACAATTTTAAAAGGTTGCATTGATCGGGATGTCATGTGGTGGAGGAATCAGCTCAGTAAACATAACCCCAGGGACAACATGAAAGTTCTTACACATCCATTAGGTGTCTGTCAACTGCATATGATCACACTATCTCAGCTGACAGCCAATCTTTGGAGCACTAACAAGAAGCATGTTGGCTGTTTAAATTTCCACACACCAGAAGTGTAATATAAGCTGCATGTTAGTCTTTACACTGTAATGGAATGTGTACACAGGCCTTTATCATTTAAATGTTTGATTAATTTCATAATCCTTCTCTTCTTCCTAAAAGCAGAGAAGAAACTGCAGCAACTTTGTCAGGAGCTCCCGGAGTGGTTTTGTGTAATTACAGGTTTTCTGTAATGTAGCTATACCTTGAGCTGGAAATGGGGAAGTAATGCAATATTAGTGGACATGAGTTGAACAACATTGCTCTAAGATGCTACGTCCAGCCTGTGAGGGAAAGAGAAGAGCAGATACAGTGTTAATAGTTAATGTACACTTAAATCAGAATTAAATTAAATAGAGCACAGCTTAACTTATCAGTTTTTCATCTAACATTGCGGTAGTGCATCGGTTTGCGGTAGTGCATCGGTTTGATGTACAATGTAAAAACAAAGTTAGCAAGCAATCAATACTGCCTTGGACGATTGCATATGGTTGGTGTTATAAAATGCAAAGAGAGCGGGGGATAGATAAAGAGTGCAGGTTTCAGGAGTTATACTCCAAGTCACCCTGTTAGGTGTTGTCTGGTTTCTGGCTTAAGTCATTTACTGAGCACTTAAAAATAGGAATTTTCTGTGTTTAGGGCAGCTGCAGAATTTTTGGATAGTAGTACCAGTTCATTATTTTGCTTCTCCCATCATAAAAGACAGCCAATGCTGGCTGCTGAATATCAACAAACTGGGCAGGTATGTTGAGTGACTTCTTTAAGCAAATATGGTCATGACCATATTTGCTCAATTACATCACCCAGGATCCCTGCTGGCTTATTTAACATTTAAAACAAGTCAACAAGAAGCTGTCTTTTAGTGGTGGTTGTAGTAATGCACTAAATACATGATACCCAGGTGCATCTATTGAAGGTTTAAGCAGGCAGGCAAACTAGTCAAATCAGGAAACAGGCTGTGTTCTGGCCTGAATAGGCACGACATTACAGACTTGCCTACCTGCCATATCCAAACTGGCCACAAGATGGTGCTAAAGAGAGTATATCTCTGTTTACAGTAGTTTAGACCATTTTTCTTTGGTAAGTTCCCAACAACCTCTATCCCAAGAAGAAGGAAATAAGAGTATTTTGGGAATTCAGCCTCCATTTTCGAACAGAGGAGATGAGGATCCAGTACCATCCTGAGCACGTTTGGAGGAAAATGCCCAAATTCCCCTTAGGCAGCATTGGTGGTAGGGATGGACTTGTTTATCTGTGTATTTGTGAGTTGAAACTCTATTTGCATGTTTCACGTATTGATTGTATGTTTTTATGTTCTTTTTTACCAGTTTTACTCCACCCTGTTTTGTTAATAAAGATTCTAGATTTCATCCTGTCTGGCTTATTGCAAAATAGGGGGGTTTAGCTTGCATGTCCAGCTATACAGGCCACAGGGTTATGTGTAGCAGGGACAGAACATGCTGAGTTTGGGTTGAACTCATGGACAACCCAAACATGAAGCTCAACCCTAAAAGGGTCATTAAAAAAAGTGAATTGGGGAGAGTTTAAAGTAGAACGGTTCCTCTGTGCTCCAACTTTAGAAAACATATAGCGGTTGATATACTAAATGCAAATAGGCTTTTCACTTTGCAAAGGAAATTTGCACTTTCCAGGGGAAGTTTCCATTAGCTTAGTGAATGAGGTGAAATTTCACTTTGCAAAGAATACCCAATCGCGTGCAAGGATAATAGAACAATAAAAGTGTTTTTTCTTGCATATGATTGTTTGATGAAAGTCAGCAGAGCTTCACCTTATTTGCTAAACTAAGGGAGCATACCCTTGCAAAATAAACAGCCTAGTTTCCTTTAGTAAATGAACTCCATAATGTTTTGTGACACCAGTGTCATTAGCGCCCCTTTTCTTAATTATTTGTAAAAAAAAAGGATTTATATCAGTAGCAAACAATTTATATAATGATCAGCTTAAAACATAGAAACTGAAAACACAGAATACAACTAAATAAATCTATTAAAGTTTACCTTTAAAAGCAAATGACTGAAAGAAAATGTAGAGCATTTCAGGTCACTTATATTCCCTCTTTACTTCGTCCTTTTTGATCAATTTTTAATCTTGCGCTTGCAGTTTAATCCTGTCTTCATTACATTGCAGTCTTTCCTTTTTCAGATATTTTAATGGTCAATGCATGTTAAAAAAAGGAATGGCATTGAATTAAAATAGAAAGAAAAAAAAAAGAATCTGCATTTCTCAACTACCTAACATTCACTACAAATTAGACAAATATAAATCAGAGCTACAACAACGCAATGATAAAATTGATGCAATTTTGACCAGAAGCTGCATCTTGAAAACTGGAGCCAATTAATACTTAATTTTCCTTTATTAGTGACCCAATTCTGGTAAAATTTAGCTACTTTCATTTTACAAGGCTTGCTCCTTGTAGACCAGTCACATTCCTCCCTTCTGCCTCTCTCTCTTCCTACGCTGCAGAAAATGTATGTCCTCCGACGTCCTCACATCCAATACACAGTGTATTGGATGTGATGACTTGAGGATCCTTAGATTGCAGGGGAGGCGAGGCTTGTAGGAGTAGTTTAAAATCAAGCCAGCTCTGGGGATTGAATGAGTATAACTTTTTTATTTAAGTTCCTAGACAAAAACAAGCAGTTTACCTTTGCAGTGCGTGGGTATCTCCACCACAAGGGTTAATACAAATTTTGCCTGGAGTTCTTCTTTAAGTAGTTTTTTGGTGATTAAAGATAATTCATACTAGCCCACCCTCCAACCCACATATAATCCCATTTCCCACACTCTCTCACCACTCTGCTGCTCCATCTTAGCCATTGCAAATATCTATTGCATCCAGGTATGGGGAAGCATGTGACCTCTTGAAAGACTGCAGTGCTTAGGCCCAAGTGGCCAATTGTCAGGCACAAACACTTTTTTCTGCCAAGAAGGATAACATCATCAATCTTGTGTAAATTCTATTTAACATGGAATTTACACAGGGTTTCACTCCCGGAGGATTGGGATGGAGGAGTGGGGATAAGGTGTCTATAAGCGGGTCGAGGAATAAAAACTCTGTCCTTGTTATCTTAATCTCTTTATTTCTCATTGCGTCTGTCAATCTATCTATTTCTGCTTGAATTAGTCTAAGGTTAACTGAAGCAGTAGTAGTAGTAGCAATAGTAGCAATTGACTGCCTATATTAACTCACTTAAACAGTAATGTAATTTTGCACCAGCCACATACAATTAAACATGCAGTATATTATGAAGTTTAGTGGTATATTAGGCACATAAAAATCATTGTATCTCATCATCAAATTTCTCTTGAAGCTGAACATTTTAAAATGAAGGCACATGCATGTGCTCGTCTAAAGGAGCAGAAGCCCAGAGATAATCGATTCAGCTCCTAGTCTTAGTGCTGGCCCACGGCTGTCAATGACTGCCATTGGTTCGAGTGCTAATGCCTGTTGGAGCCGCTGTCACTCAGCATGTAGCCCACTGTGCTGCAGACCTCTAATCAGGTCTGGAGCACAGTGGGTTGCACGCTGAGCGTTGGCAGGCTGCTTGTTGGGCACCAATGATTTAATGCATACTTTAAGGGCTAGGTGTTGGAGGAAGGCTGGGTTAAGAGTTAAGGCATTCTTCTAGGGATAAAGTTAAATGCTAAGTTTTTAGCTAACAGGAGGGTCAAGTGTTATGAGGTGCTTTAGTGCTAGGGACAATTTGAAGCCTAGGAACATTTAAGTGAGTCCCTCATTTTGGTTCCAAGAACTGGAAATCAGAAGTAACAGTGTCGAGAACTAACAAACTAAGCAGGAGCTGTTCTTTGCAGTCTTTCATACAAAGAGTAGCAATTATGCTTCACCTAGTCAAGAGAAGAATGTTTTCCTTCTCATTGCTTAGTCACCTGCTCCTGTTAATAATGATGAAAACACATATTTCTAACCAAACATGGACATCTTAAAAATAAATATAATTTTGTTCTCTTTTTCCTGTAGCTATTTTTTTATGTAGTAGAGAGCAGGAGGAGAGTCCATAGCATGAAAATATGCGTCACTCACCAGTTATCTCATCACTGGTGTTCCTGAGAGATACAAGAAGCTGGTGAGTGATTCATACCGGCCATTGGAAATATCAGCTTTGTCTATAATAGCAACAGTGATATTGAAAATAAAATATGATAATAATGGCCTAATATAAAACAACTGAGGTACATCCAAATTGTGTCTGAAGTAATAATCACGAACAAGCTTGAGACATGATAAAAAATAATTGGTCGTTATCTTCAATTAAATTCTACAGTTCTACATTTCAAAGGTTTTGGATTTGTAATGCCTCTTATCAACTGTCAAAGTGTTCATGAAGGTAGATCAATATAATTAGCAATACGCAGCACTCCAATTAAAATAAGAGGAATGATCTTTTAATGATAATTCCTGCGGCAGCATTATCTCTGTTTGCAATACATTCGTGGTATAATTGTTTTTTGTTTTTTTGTTGTTTTTTTTTTTTAAATTGGTATGAATTTCCTTTGGATGGGCTTAAATAATTGTATTTATTTTTTTTTAGTTAACATCCAAAGCAGTTAAAGACTTGTAAAGCGAGATGCACACATTTCTATTTCAACTTGTCAAGTAATGTGACATAGATGAAATCTCTTGTTACAGAACATAGAATTACTAAGAGAGTAGCAGTGAAGGAAAGACACTGTTATTATTATATCACTTGTCAGTGTGATGTGCCGGGGAGATTATTAGAGAGTGTTTAAATATAGGGTTCATTTGCAGTTATGGATGTGTTGATTTAAAGGTTTTCCTACTTTCCCATGAATTTTCTATGTCTTTCTTTCTGCCAATAAAAATGAATTTCTGTAACATGCCCTCAAATTGAGAGCAAGTGTTTGTTTTATAATGAAGGGTGGATTATAATACCAGCAACCTATATGACTTTGAACCTTCCACAATGGAAAGCAAGCTTTCTTTCACTGTATCCCTGATTTTGTGTTGGGGGGCAGCCCCAGAGTCAAAGCAGACCAAATTTTATATCAGAAGAAGTCTGTCTCTCATTTTATTATTAAATGCTGAAGGCCAGAAAGCAGTAGAATTAACAGTGCAAAAAGCTACTTACTGCCTTCTCAAGGATGTGATCCTCCCTTGTGATCCAGGCACCCCTGCTAAATAGCACAGATAAGTTGCGCACCTCTTAGAAGGCCACAGAGCTTTACATACTGGCCTAGGACCTTCTCTACCTTGTTGCTGCATGATGGAGCAACAGCATTCCTATCAGCTCCTCGCCTTTCTCCCTTGTCCTCTAAACATGTTCACAGAAGACGATGGGTGAATCTACCCAGGTTTGGCTGGTGGGAAGTTGATCGATCCCAGCGTGATGTCCAGTAGACATGTAAGTTTCGTTTCCCTCCAAATTAAAATTCAGATGAATTTCTTTAAATTCGGACATTAGGATGCATCCGAATTTCTGAATGCAAATTTATCCGAATTTCAGATGCATTTGAATTTCCAAATGTGAATGTGTCTGAAATTCCGGATACATATGAATTTCCAGATTTCTAATGCATCCAATTTCGAACTAATCCATTTTTTGGAGGGGAATTTCTTTTCTAGGCTTTTGGTTTTTTTTGGCATGTCTAATCACCAGTATGGACAAACATGACCAGTACGGACTAAGATGACCAGTACGGACTAAAATGACCAGTACAGACTAAGATGACCAGTACGGACTAAAATGACCAGTACGGACTATGATGACCATTATAGGCTAAGATGACCAGTGTGGACTAAAATTACCAGTACGGCTAAAATGCCCAGTATGAACTAAAATGACCAGTAGGGACTAAGATGACCAGTAGGGACTAAGATGACCAGTTATTAGGGAGGGAGCGAAGTCCCCCTGTTTGCTGGAGTGGAACCCAATAGCAGGGAACAATACCAAAAGGAGAGTCCAGGCTGAGGTACAAGATAGGATGATCCAAAATGCATTGTCAGAGTACAGTCTGGGACGAGGTAGGCAGCAAGTATCATAAACGGGGAGACAAGCCAGGGGTCGATAAACAGGAGATCCAAATAGCTGGGAAGGAAGGCAGGAAACAGGAAATGAGGCTTCGTAGCTGCTTTGGGTATGGCAGAACAACTCAGCAACAAGTCTTGGCTCTGGCTGGGATTTAAACCCAGCAGGAACTAGAAACACCCCTGTTGTCTGGCAATGAGGAAGCTACAGGTCCCTGGGAACCAATGGGATGTCCAGGAGGGAAGGTGTGCTTGCAAGGCCCTCCCCGGCAATGATCAGCACCCAAGGCGACTAATAGGCCACAGCAACGTCACGAATGCCATGCACGCACATCACGCACGCGTGCCTGCAACCAGCCGCCGCCGGGCACCAGCTAATAATTTCCTGTGCTTTCTGCTTGTGCTGATTGTTATCAATTATATTGTTCTCAGGTATCTAAGAGGACTATGTAATCACATACCTATATGTTACTTAGAATAGGAGGGGAGCAGGGTTCCAGTGTCCTATCTTGTTTCTGTTGTCCTAATACAGTACAGTGAATGAGTGTTGCCATCCTAGGATTGGAAGTGTGTTACTGGCAACATCATCAAGTGAAATTGGCAGGAAAAAAAGAAAACTAATGAAGGTACATCATCCAAGGACCCGTAAGCTGCAATATATTCTGTATTTGTTTTTGTATCACGATACACTTTATAAAGTTGCACTGTATCTTTTCTTCTGGCATAGTTAGTAAGAAAGGAGATCTTTCTATCAACTTAATTAAATACACTCTTCATGTCTACCGCCCATGCTAGGGTGCGTTAACCGCCCACTTTTCCCAGCTTCTAACTTACCTCGATTGCAGAGCCGCACCCTACTCCTGTGTTTACAGCCAGTTCTCATTAAATCTCTTCAGCACTGACTGTGCCCGCACACTGAGTGAATAGGGCCATATACTGAGGCTGGAGATCCTCAAAATATGTCAGCAATCATTTGGCACCTTATATTGACTATTGACTTATATTGACTAGAGAGCCTTTGTATATTTCTGACATTCAAGTCAGTGGGGACAAGTGCTAAACAGATTTTCATTAGAACAGACTATAAACACTAAAGATAGCAGCGGCTCAGGAACTAAGGTAAGTAAGAGGTGAGTTGGGAGGGTGGATGTAGCAGAAGTTAATAGAAACGTTCCAGCTGTCCTTTAAAGCTGAACTCCGGGATTAGAAAACATTGTCTAAGTACAAGAGTCATGGGTATTCTTCCTTGAATCTTGGTGTGTTTTGTACATTTCTTCCAGATCTCTGCAGTAATTCAGTGTGAAACTTTACCCCTGTGTAGGAGCTTCCAATAATAAAGACCAGTCACTGCTGTTCTCTCTTCTTGTGCAGGGTCGACTGGTTTTGTCGTCACCCCCTCCTGTAGTTTTCTGCAGGCAGCTTGTAGTGGGTGGAGGCTGATAAGGTCCTCTGCTCCCTGCACAGGCTATCTACAGCACCATGAGTATGCCCCTGTTATTTGTACAAGCTATTGACTGGATTTGGAATCAAAATTTTTGTGTCCAGAGTTCAGCTATACACCTAACTGTGTGTTTGACACAACAGAATACTACCCAAGTCCATAATCTCCAGGTGGTCTGAGACCTCACCCCTAAATAGTAAATATTACAACAAAATTCACATCCATGTGTCAATGGGGTTTTAAGAGGCGTCAGACTTAAATATTTGAAAAATTGTACAAAATGTATTATCCATAAAAAATCCATAGATTCCATTAAAAACATACAATTACAATAATGATCTAAGTTCTGCCTTATTGCTATA
>NW_017306352.1:647007-651456 GCF_000935625.1 Nanorana parkeri | reverse complement strand
TATATATATATATATAATTACGGTTATCCATATGCTTAATTTAATAAGCAAAATGTTTCCATCACTGTGTGTTTATTGAAATGGAAGAAAAATTTTTTTGTAAACCTGGATCATTTCCTTATGTTGTGAAATGTTTTTATTGTTTGACTGTATCAGTGTCTCAACAAAAGCAATACATTGTGGAATTGTACACTTCATCCATTTAAGAGATGCATCTTTATCTGTACACTCTTCAGGGGAAAAAAATCATAGAGTTTAATTTTGTCGAAAAAATAATGCCATATACTTTTTTTGGTATGTAAGCTGCAGACAAACATTCATCAAAAATAAATGTTTCTACAAGAGAGTAAATATTTGCATGGCATTGCATAGTGCTGCTTATAAATTCACAGCCTCTGACATATGGAGATTTAGTGACCTGTCCCTGACTAGTGTATGTTCTTACAGTGCATTAACTTAATGCATTAAAATAATCTGTCAGCTTAGCCTAATTGCTTGTCTTGCTGTCAAATTAATTTTAAATACAACTCTTCTAAAATGAAGGAAGTGCAGGAAACACAAGGAGCACAAGAAAATGTATTTAATTGACTCTAGGAAGTGAAAATCTTATTGGTCTTAAAATAATGACAGGAAATGCTACTTTCATAATTCTAAAGTCGACAGTTCAAATTTGTAAATTCTCATTTAGATCCAACGACAACAATATAGTACCAGAGCCTTGCTGGCTGGATACAAATACATTATTTATGTAGGTCAGAATACAAAACAACGTGAATTTGGGGGTTTGGTGTGGGTAGAACGGAGCTTACATTTAATGTGTCCCTTTTTTTGATTCTGAAGAGTCAGATGCATGAATCTAGAATGAAATAAATAGTCTAGAACAGGGGTCAGCAACCCCCCGGCACGCGTGCCCAGCCTGGCACGCGAGGCCTTGACAGCTGGCACGCAACGTTATTCTTTATCATTTGTAATTGACAGCTCGAGCCGGCTGTCAATTACATTCCTGGACCACCCACCTCCCTCACGTGACTGAGTGGCAGAGGCGCGCTGAGGAGGCCCTGAACTTAGTCTGCGCAAGCGCCTGCCTGGAGGATCCCTCATGTACCAGCCCGCGCAGACAGGAGCCGGCTCACCCGACGGGATGATTCCCGCACCCTGCCCGACAGGAGGATTTCAACACCATCCTGCCGGAGACCACAGAAAAATTAAAGGAGCCAGCTGATCGCCTGGAATATACTGTATGTACTGCTCAACTACATGAATTTTATCCCCTGTACCAGCACACATGCAGTCCCTCACAAATGCACAGCAGTATATTGATCCACAAAGAGTTTTGATTTGATTCCTGCTCTAGCATGTAGGACAGGAATAAAATCAATGCTATTTGTGGCTGACAATACTGCTGTGCACTTGTATGGGTCTGTGTGTGTGCCTAATATGCCTTGGTCCATGTAGGTAAGGAAGACTGCTTCTAAAATACTTATTTTACTTACTTATAAATACTTACTTATCTACAGACCTCAGGCCAGCAGCACCAATGCCCTGCAGACCTCAGGCCAGCAGCACCAATGCCCTGCAGACCTCAGGCCAGCAGTACCAGCAGCACCAATCTGCTCTGAGGTCTGTAGACCTAGGGCCAGCACAAACGGACTGTAAATCACATACCAGCACCAATGCACACATAATGCAGACCACCACCAATTTACACATTTTAGCCTGCATATCAGCCACAAACACTGTATGATTGACAAGTTTGCAATTTTACCTGCTTGAAAAAATAAGTATTTTAGAAGCAGTCTTCCTTACCTACATGGACCAAGGCATATTAGGCACACACACAGACCCATACAAGTGCACAGCAGTATTGTCAGCCACAAATAGCATTGATTTTATTCCTGTCCTACATGCTAGAGCAGGAATCAAATCAAAACTCTTTGTGGATCAATATACTGCTGTGCATTTGTGAGGGACAGCATGTGTATTGAAAAACGGGTATAGTTGCATCCCATCACTGTAGCATAGGCGGAGATAGGCTGGAGGGATCACTGTGACAGCCAGGCAACTCTGAAGTTACGGTAAGAATACCTTTTTTATTTTAGTCTCTAAATGAAAACAAGCAGTTAATCCTTGCAGTGTGGGGGTAGCCTCACTGCAAAGGTTAATCAATTTTTTCCCGGAGTTGTTCTTTAAGCAGGTATTCAGCAAATATTTAGACAGCTACTAGAAGAAGAGCAAATTTAGATTTAAACCCAAAAACTAATATATATATATAGATATATATAGATAGATCTTTACGGTATCAACAAGTACAGAAAATACCTATTGATCTTACCTGAAATGCAGTATCATTGTCACTTACAGTGAACTGAAAGTAAAGATCAGTATCTTCCTTCTGTAAGCTACTAATACCTACTAATCCCCCACCCACCATGTAACAGAGGAAGTTTGAAGTCCAGCCTGGATGACAGCCATGGCTCCCTCCAGAGCCGTAGCTAGCTCCTTTTGCACCCGAGGCAAGAACAGAAAATTGTGCCCCCCAACAGACGTGTGTAGTATGCGATGTCACGCGCCCCGCCTCCAGGATGGTGGGGCGCATGCGCAATGCAACAGGGGGGGTGGGGGCACAGACAGGCCAGCACTGGCTGCGCCCCTTTTCTGCTGCGCCTGAGGCACGTGCCCCACTCGCCCCATGGTAGCTACAGCCCTGGCTCCCTCCATAGATAGCGTGGCATGAGTGAGTGTAGCCATTTAGGAACAGGAAGTGTGTTATTCACATATTTACCAGGTAAGAAAAAAAATCCTAAAAAAAGGAAAACTAATATGACCACCTCATCTAAGGATTGGTAAGTTGCAATATATTTACAGGGTTATTCACAAAAGGGTGAAGAGTTTGGAGAAGGCAGGAGAAGTGAACAATCTAGGACAGGGGTGTCCACAAGGTCGATCGCGATCTACCAGTCGATCGCGTAGCGATCACTGGTAGATCGCCATGTCCTCTCCTCCCGCCGCTTCTCTGGATCCCCGCTGCTCTCCCCAGCGGGAATCCGAGAAGAAGTGAAGGAACCGGCGGCGGGGGAGGGCGGAGTACGTAGCCGCTATCACAGAACTAATGCAGAGCGGTGAGGGGAGAGAGAGGCGCCAGCTGTCAGATCCTGGCCGAGCGTCTCTCTCTCCCCTCACTGCTCGTCCGTTCTGTCACTGCGGCTCCGACACCCCCCCGCGGCTGAAGTGCTCTTTCACTTCTCGTCGGATCCCCCGCTGCCTCTGCCCGGGAGGGATGCAGAGGAGAAGCTGAGCACATTTGTGCGTGGCCGAGTAAATTTTTAAAATTTAAAATAAATAAATAATTAAAATAATAAAAAAAAATAGTGGGCACCCCTGATCAAGGACAACATAGCTGGTTTGGAAAAGTTCTCCAATTCAGCTCACTTTCCAGTTCAGCTATGTTGTCCTAGATTGTTCACTTCTCCTGCCTTCTCCAAACTCTTCACCCTTTTGTGAATAACCCTGTCGATCTTTGTTTTAGGCTTACGTAAAAATATTGGAAAGCAAGCAAGTAAAAATATAATAATCATGTCAATAAATATGTTTGATTAACTTCACAGAAAAATCCTAAAATGAATGTTCTTTCGGCAGAATATCTGTTAGTATGTGTCTACCTCTCCTGCTCCGAGTCTGTCTATCTGTCCATCACTGTTCTTGCCCAACTGACTGTCAGTTTTGTTGAATTATAAGGAAAAATGAACCTCCTGCAATAGATTCAGTGACCTTCTTTATAGATGAACTTGCCCTACAACCTTATGCATTTATAGAATCTGTGAAATAGTAGGTGAATCCTAATGTCCTTATAATGCACGCTGAGGGTTCATTATACCCAATATAATTACATGTAACCCATAGACAGATCTTTTCTGCAAGCAGTAAGAATCGTTATCTGGTGAAAGGGATGTGTGTAGTGATGAATCATGTAATTGAAATGGAAAGTGCTAATTGTATTTAACAACCTTTGGCAATGCTCTACACAACAACTTGTCTTTGCAAAAGACAAAAGAAAATGAGACCGACACAAATGATTTATTATATAGAATTATCATCATAACCTACTTCCATTTTATGCTAATTAACAGAAGCTGTGAATTATATAGGTTCACTGATTGTCATATTCAGTGATTTCAGCACAAGGCAGAAAACAATTTATAAACATGAATCAACTCTTCCATTAACAGATTATTGTATTTGGATAGCTATGACTTGGGTACGATCTAATCAGGGAAATCTCCAATTCATCTTTTTGTTTCTTTTGGATATTTGAATGCAGTTCTTTCTTATTATAGTATATTCAATTAGAATTGTGTGAATCTCTGCAGACTGGATATACCTGTACTCAGGGCCACACCAAGGTATAGGCAAATGAGGACGTTGCTTTGGGTGCTTTCATGGGGGGGGGGG
>NW_017306352.1:607704-646970 GCF_000935625.1 Nanorana parkeri | reverse complement strand
GGGGGGGGGGATTCTCTACTAGCCTGCTGCCAGCATATACAATTTAGTCAGTGCCCACCGTAAATATTTCCACAGCCTAACCCCTAGCCAAACTCTACTCCTGCCACATTACATTCCTCTCCAGCCAACTAGCTCCTGGAGAACCTCTAGCTCCATCACTATGTCATCACAATTTCTGGTCCCTTCTCAGCTTCAAGTGCAGAGAGACCCATATCTCTGAGTCTCTGACTGGTGGATTTATTTACTCTAGCATGAGTGGATGGGAGGTGGTTAGCTAGCTATATGGTTGGAGGGAATGTTTAGATATGGGTGTAGGCGGAGGTAGCGCTATAACTTCATGGTGTGGTAGATACGCAGTTTGACTGCAGAAAAGGAGGAAGTAAAGATTTCCAATTTAAGATATCCTTTCTCAGTAAAGTCTTTTTGGCAATTTGGCATCACCCAGATGGCAGAGCATCTACACTACAGAAGTGACACACTCACATTCCCTCAAAAGGCTGTGAAAAAAAGTGTTCAAATTATACATTTTTAGCAGTTCTGTCAAAGTTGCCAAAAGGCTAAATGATGTGGGCAACTAAGCTGTCTGACCTTTCATTGTTATTGCTGTCTGCATTCGTAGGGTTTTGCCTAATCCTAGGGCACTGTTTGTTTCTGTCTACTTCTGGTTAGTGTTCTCCAGTGAATAGAGCAAGGAGATACAATGTTATGGATTGTGAATATTTATTTCGCCCTGGCCAATCACTAGGAGGTTTGTTGCCAGTGATGTAGGTTGAGGACGAAGCAAATATTCATGAAGCACTCCTAAAAGGGCTTCTTTTGCCTGGAGAAATAGACCACCATGAGGAGCCTTTTTACCTCTCAAATCTGCTAGCTGGGGAGGCCTCATCAGCTTTAAGTCAAGTCCCAGGGAAAAGGAAATAGGCCGATGCTAAGGCCTGGAAAGTAGGGAGTTGACTTGCAATGTGCTTTTGAACACGAATTCACTAGCACAGCCTCCTGCCATTTCAAAGCCTCTACACCTCTGGGAGAGTCTGATTACTAGTAATCTTGGGTGACAGCTCGGAGTCTGCTGGGGGTGCTGACAAAATATCCAAGATGGCGGCGCCCAGCAGCATTCTCTTAACACACTACTGTATCGCTATATATTTGTATGTATTTAACAATGTGTGTTTGTGTGTTTGTGTGTGGGTGTGTGTGCTGTGTCACACATCTCACTATGGCTATAAGTTTATGTGGTCACTCAATTGGTTTGCATACATTATATAGAATAAGTGTATTCTCCATGTAATGAAAAACCTGCAGCATAAACTGCTTGGATAGATCTCATTTTTCACATTCATTAATTGATTGCTAGTGTTTCTTACTTGAACCAT
Organism: Nanorana parkeri; assembly: GCF_000935625.1. Classification (NCBI taxonomy): domain Eukaryota; kingdom Metazoa; phylum Chordata; class Amphibia; order Anura; family Dicroglossidae; genus Nanorana; species Nanorana parkeri. Next base: position 645,597 of record NW_017306352.1, on the reverse strand, counting down.
TCAAAATAATCCAGCTCTTGCCCACTATCACAAATTGCCTTCTAAATGCTACAATTAGCATATGGGGGAGAGCTTTCAAGTGAATCATTTTGGGTATGTGTTTCCTTCGTCATCTCCATTTCTTTCTGTGCAATTATAAATGTCAAAACCTTTTCAACAGAAATTACAGCAGAATAATGTCTGGGGGAAAAAAATCATTTTGTATCTGTCATTTTAAGGGCCCGTGTCTTGTTGTTAAGGATAATTTCCTCTAAAGCCTATTTTTTAGATCATGTGCATTTCCAGGCCAGCAGGCAGAACAGAAATCTGATGACAAAATCACATCTGGCTGGTTTAAATTCACACCACCATCAGTCCAAGCTGCTTTTTCTTGTCAAAAAGCTGAACTTGTAGAGATAACAATACGGGAGTTGCCATTGCTCACTTTTTTATTAAGGTGCAAGATGTGTAGCTGTCATCCTAACCAGGACCATATCAGCGATCCTTCCTGTATATACGTTTACAATGCCATGTATAGGTGTGCTGAAGGTCTAATTGCGGACAATACAGTCATTCCAAAAACAATACCATAGCAATGCAACTTCCATTGTTTCCAGAAGCACAGTGGGTACTAAACTGTTTGGTTAGACTTAGTTAGTAATTTGTGCAGGTATAGATTTGGATGAAATATGTATATATAGTTTTGGAACCACCATACAACTGCTATAAAAGCAAACAATATCCTATATCACTAGAGGTATTGCCATTGAGATTAGACAGGCAGGACCCCTTTATGATATTTGCTATGAGGCTCCTTCTACGCAAGCAATGCCTGCCTAGAGAATGAAATGTAGTAAAGGGAGGTGTATTCTGAAGCAAAGGTTCCACGTTTGCCCATCAGTTGAAACTCTTACAGTAGGTTTGACTGTAAATGTTTAATCTTGACATCATGGAGAAAGAAGAGGGAAGAGGGCAGAACACTGTACTCCAAGGACACTAGTAGGGAGATCTTTAAGCCATGGTACCCAGGGATATAAGAAACCAGTTTCTATCCACCAGAGTAGACAACTGTTTGAGTGAGCAGAGCCTTAAATTAACCAGATCAAAACCAAAGACGGATGAGACATAACTTAATTGTTGGAAGGTTTCCCACTTCTTTAAAGAGAATCCATCATAACTAGCCTAAAGCAAGAGCCTGAGTATAAATACATTACTTCCTTGCATTCCCTGCTTTACTTTGTCTAATTCAGATTTTTTAACTTGGGAGTCAGGGGTCAGAGTTCACCTGAAATCTGACAGTCTGCTCCCTCTAAGTGGTGGCCTCACACATGGTCCGTCAACTCTCTACACAAAGAGCACAAAGAACAGCAAAGGTCATTCTCCAGGTTACCCCTGACTGTTAGCTTGGAGTCAGACAGTAAAGGTGAATAAGAGGGCACATATAGATCTTTCATGAGTTAGCTTCAATGGCTTTTGTACAATTTGTTCTGTTTTGTTGAAACTGAAAGCTGATATTGGTTAATTACCGGGCCCTATGCCTGAATAGTACCATACAGGACCCCCCCCTACCTTGCCACACCTTAGAGACGGCCCTGGTATAACACCAGAGATGTCACGCTTTTTATATATGACGGGATGAAGTAAGGGGCACTCATGTGGTTAAATTGTGTTGTGACAACGTACAATGCCTTGATTATGTAATCAATGTAATTCCATACAGTTTGACAATGTTATGTGTTATGTAACTTTGTTTTTATTTTTGACAACATTTCTTGGAATAAAAACAGAATTTATAAAAAAAGAAACTGAAAGCTGTAATGAAGCAACACCCTAGAGATTGTGGAACATAATGAGCGTATTTTCTTTTTGTGGATGGTAGCGGATGGTAAATCACAGGAGGGAGTGAGGTTGGTGGATGAACCTCCAAAGCAACAGCAATATTTCTATTACAAAGAAATGTAGATATATGTTTGGCAAGATCACACTGTGACTGTGAAGACAACTGAGTCATGTGTCTGACAATCTCTTCTGGATTTATGGGTCTCCTTGATTTTTTTTTTTTACCAGAGGGAACAGCTGCCATGTGCTACACACATAGTGGTCTGCTGTCTGTTAATGCGAGACAGATATTCAAAAAATACCAGTAAATGCAATTGTGAATGTATTTAAAGAAAACAAAATGTATTTTAAATGTGACCAGTAAACATACCTGAATTTAATTTGATGTCAGCCTTTAAGATTCAGTGTACAGCAGCACTGGGAAATGGAGGAGCAATACTTGGCCAATCAGGTATCCTGCAAGAAAAGAAACATGCCAACAAGAGGAGAGAGAAGCAATGACCTCATCAGTCTTCTCCTACTCCTTTACTGTTTAATCAATGGACATGGCCATGGAGAAAACCGAGCTGTGTTGCTTAACTACAGCAGAGAAAATTCATATCACCAGGCTGGCTGTGCTGTGTGGCAGAGCTGTATGTATCAGGACTGGATTGATGAAATTTCACATCCTAGGTAAAAAAGCTTTCCATATAGATATGCCATCTAAACATTTAGCTGCTAGCCTGGAGCTAGCTTTCCCCTGTTCACCCTTTCCACCTTTAACAAGATGCTAATTACATTTTTGAATAAAACCTTTCCATTTCCATTATACGGTATACCTCAATTTAAACCCTGTGATGTCATCAGCAAGTCTCTGTTCTTTTCTATGCAGTCCTGTGTACAATATCCTCAGAAGGATATTGTACACAGCTTCCTAAAAACATCACAGTACCTTGCTTCAGTATTCCTCTCAAGAGCCCTTAGCTCTGATGCATGTACTGAGCTGGTTCTTGAGATGAGTTATACAAAACCAAAATGGTGGATGTCAGTATGGAGGAGTGGGTGTTCCTAGGCAGGCTAAATTTGCTTTGAGACCACGCTAGGTAATACACACATGTGATGCTGAGCCTCCATGATTGAAACAACTTAAATCCAATAAATAAAAAGGGTGGCACAGGGACAGTAAGGCTGGGGAGGAAAGAACTAGATGATTCTGGATGTCCTCCAGCCAGGAAATGAAACGGGCTTTATCTGACTTGCTGCAGCTTCTAATGCACATTGTGAGAAGCTCACAGTGTGTAGTGCAATCATACTAAGCATTTCCAGTACATGAGAGATAACTGTGCAACTGTGCAAGACTAAAAGCAGGGCTAGAGTTCAGCTTTACCTCTGCCATGGTAACAGACATCCTAACTCTCCCAGATGTTGCGGGAGTCTCCCACTATTCGATAGCGGCTACTTGACTCCCGCAAGAGAAAGATTTTATCCCAGAAAGATTTACTCTGCTCTATCTAGCAGAGTAAACATTTCCAGGATCCTCTGCGTTCTGTTTTAATTTTTATTCTGATGGTGGTCACTATATGACGGCTGCTGTCAAAATAAGAGAAAAAAAAAACAGATAGCAGGGGAATGAATAGCTAGACTGCTATTGGCCATTTCAAATTGCAATAGCCAATAGCAGGCTGGCTAATGCACCTGCCCACTGCTGCTGTCAATCAGCAGAGGTGGACCTGAAGCTCTCCTATGCTGCAGCATGTTTCTCTGCTGATTGACAGCAGCAGTGGGCGGGTACAATAGCCAGCCTGCTAATGGCTATTGCAATTTGAAATTGCCATTTGCAGCCTAGCTATTCATTCCCCTGCTATCTGTTTTTTTTTTATTAGGCGGCTGCTGTCAGAATACAAAAAAACAGCAGATAGCAGGGGAAGCATTAGCTCCTCTGCTATCTGCTATCCTCTGCTATCTCCCCCATTCACCTCCCTGAAATTAGTTTTGGCAGGTTGGGATCCCTGTGGTAAGTACAATTTTGCATTGTATAAGTTAGTCTTCTCTTCAGCAAATAATCTTTTCTTAGGCAAACAAGGCCTAATCTTTCCTCAAACGGTACTGAGCAATTTAATCAGTCTGGCAGGGGAAACAGATTGCCGGTTCTAATAAACAGCAGGGTACTTTAGTCAAGAAAGTCACATTTTTTTTCTCAAAGGATGCTTTTAGAATTATTCTAGGCCAAAAGAGACCTCTATTCTCTTCTCATAACAGTGCTGCCTATAGTACATTAGACATGTATGATTCGTTTTGTTCAGAATTGAAATTTGGACGAATATTCGGATGCATCCAAATGTCTGAATGAAAGAAATAACGAATCCGAACGTATCAGAATTTTTAATAACGAAAATTCAGATGCATCCGAAATTTCTTCCGAATTTCATTCGGAATTAACTTGTGTTGTTTATTTCTAATTTAAAAAGAAAACAGCATGGAGTCATATCTGTAAAAAATAAGTCAAGGCAACTGGACTTGCTGTATTTTTCTTGAAGACGTTCACTGGACATCCAACCAGCTTTCTCAATTCAGAATGACTTGTACAAAAAATGTGTTTTAACACCTCTCTCTGGGCAGGTTAATAACACCTCCTAGACTTATGCAAATGCAATCACCACATGGTTGTGACTAACAGATTATGTGGATTGAAGCAACATTCATCACATTTATTCCCAGATAACGTTTTGTACAAGTCATTCTGAATTGAGAAAGCTGGTCAGATGTCCAGTGAAACGTCTTCAAGAAAAATACAGCAAGTCTAGTTGCCTTGACTTATTTTTTACAGATATACCATGACCTGGATGAATGAGAACCTTCACAGACATATTGCAGCATGGAGTTCCCTTCCTCAATACATTCCAGCACCTAGACAATTAACCCTTGCAGTGTGTGGGGTAGCACCACTGCAAGAGTTAATAAAGGTTTTGCCCAGAGTTCTTCTTTAAATAATATCAGTTCTATTCAAGGTATTAGCACATTTAGAAATATAGAAAAGCAATTAAAAAATCAGATAAATAAATATACAAAATGTAGGAATCTGGTATTACTTTTATTGGGTAATTTTGTCTACGTGTGTTCATTTAAAAAAAACACCTATAGCAAGCATTTTGCTTTCATGGCATAAGTGAGTTGGCATAAGTGCATATTAATACCATGTCGAAAAAGACTTTTTGTACATACCGTGCTATTTTTATTATTTAACTAAACTTTATCTTTGAAACATCTGATATCTTTATTTATCCAGTTCTCTGCAATAACAAACCCATATTGGTGATGTATTGCAAATCAGCTGCGTGTTTGTGTAATAGTGGTAATCGAAACCCTCTGAAGCAGTTCCTTGGTAAAGTGTTACATTCTGAGGAATTAGCACTTCCACATACTTTGAATGTATGTCAAGTTTATGTCATGCATGTGACAATGTAAACATAGCCGTGACTAATACCACAAAAACATTGTCATTCGAGCATACGAGAGCATTGAATGAAGAACATGAAAAATCTGTGTCCCTCTGGATAAGTAGATCTAAACCCTAACTGGATGATATTTAGCTTGATAAATTACTATATGTTATCAACATCTGAAATATTTTTTAATGCTTTTATGTTTTTTCATCTTTTTTCATCTCACTGCTGCTTGATTAGGGATCAGCTTCGGGCTCGAGTTATTTGGCCAGTTCGGCCAGCCATGAAACCTTTGTCTGTGTCCTAGCAGCCAATGACGCTGTGGGACCCGCACAGCATCATCAGTTGACAGATAGCTGGTGACTGGATGCTAGGACACAGGTGGGCGTAACATAACAAACTATGACACCAGCAACTTAGCAACCAATAAACCTGTTGGGGCCACACATCCTTATTGGTTGTTAAGACGCTGGTGGCCCCACATAATCATTAGTTATGGTTCCCCCCGCTTGCCAGCAGCCAATGATGCTATGCAGCTTAGCCACCAGCATTATAGAAACCTGTGTGCAGGTTGCACAGCATCATTGGTTTCTAGGTCACAGGTGGCCTGGGGTTCAGTTTTCTGTGACGTTTGCAAAACCAAGATATCTGACGAACGTCCAAGTGAACCAAACCCAGGATACTTTGCTCCTACAGGCTTTTCAGTCACTTCCTGTCTACATGCATGCACCCCAGCATTACCTACAAACGATTGCTCTGGACCTCCTTCCTCACAGTGTCAGTGGACTATGTCTGTGCATTGTATTTTTCCACAGCTGCTTGTAGTCTCAACTAGGTGTGCATATGAAAGCAGTGGCGGAACCACCGCCATAGCGACCCAGCCGGCCGCTATGGGGCCCGGGGAACAGGGGGGCCCAGCCTGGGTGCATAGATGGGGGTTTGTTGCAGGCCGCCCGTGGGGCAGGGTTGAGTGAGCCTGGCGGCAAACACAATTAAACAGAGCAGCAGGCAGCTTATGTGGCCTCGATGGGGCCTCGGCCGTGAGAACAGCGAGCAGCCGACTGATTAAAGGAGAACTATGGGGTTAAGGCTTTTCCCCATAGTTCTCCTTAGGGTAACGGGAGGGCACAAACTAGCGTCCTCCCCTCACCCTAGGCTCAGTATACCGTGAGCTGTAGCTCGCGGTATACTGAGAAGCCGCAGTATACCGCGAGCTGCAGCTGAGACGCCGCAGCTGAAGCGGATCCCGACAATTGTGCCGTGATCCGCCCAGCTGCGTGACTGACAGCTGGCTCTGCCTATCTAGAGGCAGAGCCAGCTGTACCTGCCCCCCTCACCCGTTCGTTCCGCCAGGCAGCGCTGGCGGATCGGAGCGGGGAGGGGGGAATCCAGCCCCTCCCTTGTTACGGCAGAGAGCCGTGACAGGATCGAGAGGTGAGCGAACGCCGGTATGTGTTCGCTCACCTCCCGATCTACTGAGCCGACCTGTGACAGTCTCATTGTCACAGGTCGGCTAGAACTATGTGGTGAGTGAAAAGCACTCACCTCATAGTTCTCCTTTAATGAGAGACTCGCCTCTGGCTGTGCTGTATATTTCCAGTGCCGGAGCGCAGTTTTCACTGCCCTAGTGTGTTTTATTTCAGCCTCCCCGAACTTCCTCCTATAATACTTCTGCTGTGTGCGAAGACCAGAGCAGCCAGGAGGTGACAGTGTTAGGTGAGGTGACTTCAACTTCTATTCTATCACTCAGGGAACTACAAGTCTCAGCATGCCCTCATTGTCCCTGTACACCCCTGTAGATATGTGGGGGGTTTCCAGGGACTACGAGGGCATGCTGGGACTTGTAGTTCCCTTAGTAATATTTGGGAGTGTACAGGGACACTGATGGGACTTGTAGTTCTCTTAGTGATAGTTGGAGTGTGTACAGGAACAGTGCTGGGAGTAGACATGTGCGATTCGTTTCGTTACAAATCGAAATTCGTACGAATTTTCCTGAAATTCGGAAGCATCCGAAATCCGAATAGCAGTTTCCGAATTATATCCGAAATACGAAATTCCGTTAACTAATTTCGGATCCGAATTTCTTTGAAACAGGAACTAATATTACCCCTGTAAATGAGGTTGAACAACATGACAAGATTTTTTTTTTAATCCGAAATACAGATCCGCTGCTGCTGAGGGTTGCATTACAATACACAGGCAGGAAATACGAAATTCCGTATTTTCGTTCCGTTACGAACATTGGTTATATTGAAGTTAAAAAGCAAAGTACATTTATATTGGAGTTGATGGTAGTTTTTTTTTAAATATGACATACGAAATTCGGATACGGAATCCGTTAACGGAATTCGTATTTCGTTTTGGTTGACCAATCAGAGGTTTTCTCTTCTGCTGCTGAGAGTTGCATTACAAATACAGGCAGGAAATACGAAATTCCGTTGACGTATTTTCGTTCCGTTACGAACATTCGTTATATTGAAGTTAAAAAGCAAAGTACATTTATATTGGAGTTGATGGTAGTTTTTTTTTTTTAATACGAAATTCGGATACAGAATTAGTTAACGGAATTCGTATTTCGGATAAAAAAACAACTACCACAACGACTCCAATATTAACAAAGGTATTTTTGCTTTTTAACTTCATCATATCGAATGTTCGTAAAATTACGAAAATGTGCCGAAACTAACGAAAATTCGTATTTCGTACGAATCCGAATTGAGTTTCGGATACGAATTACGAAATACGAAATAACGGATATTCCGAAACGGAACAAATTTTTTGACGGCGCACAAGTCTAGCTGGGAGTTGTAGTTTTCTTGGTGACATTTGCGGGTGTATAGGGACAGTGTTGTGACTTGTAGTTCCCTTGGTGACATTTGTGGGAAATTTTTTAAAGATTTTGTCTAATGTCACTTTGCTGCAATGAAAATTTGTACATACTACCTCTAATGAAAATTTTTATTTCGTCTGCATCCCAAAATGAGTTGATTTTCAGACCCGAATCCCGAAAAATTATTTACTGAAAAATCCGAATGAAAACGAAACAAAATGATTTTTTTGTCGGCGCGCATGTCTACCTCTCACTTAGAAAACATTTTTGAGATCTCATTGTATAGGTCTCTCTATCAACAGAAGAAAGTAAGAATTTGCAATGAAGTTTGTATATGACCGGGAAGGGATTTTTTTCCCTAATGAAAGTTTTAAACTAGTTTGCATAAATGCTCTAAGTGAGCTACTTAATGGAATGATTAAGAAGGAGTTCTAAAGGGGAAGGAGAACAGAAGTGTGCAAAAAACAGGGACCCGGGAGAGATCCGAGTATTATGTTACAAATATGCAAGTTTTGTGTTTGAAAAGCTCTTGGTACAAGTAGGGAGAATGATATTCACATAAGTGGTGTTGCGAGATTTCACATGCGGGGGATAAGTCAACCATGGAATCAGGACGTGCGGGAAATGCCTTTGTCCCCGTGCAGGATGGTCTTGCTCAATGCCAGTTGGGGGGTGTTCTGAGCGATCCTGAGCTGGAAAGCAGTTGGAACCCAAATTTGTATGCAAGAAAGAGTGGAAATTCCCAAAAGGACAGATCAAAATTGAGGGAGAGCAGAGGCTCCCCAATTGGATAGATAAGATGGATTTGCATTTGTCAATAAACACAATTTTTCTTAATGGGGCTGTTAACAAAAGGGTGAAGAGTTTGGAGAAAGCAGGAGAAGTGAACAATCTAGGCCAAAATATAAAAATTCTCCAATTCAGCTCACTTTCCAGTTCAGCTATGTTGTCCTAGATCGTTCACTTCTCCTGCCTTCTCCAAACTCTTCACCCTTTAGTGAATAGCCCTGCAAGTGAGAATCAAAAGCAAAAAAACACAGTCATTGTGTTTTGTGGTTCTGAAATGACCACTTCTACAGGAGAGTGTAAGTGCCTGTTCACACGACGTACGTTTTCTGTGCTGACCAGAACCGTGCGCTCCTGCACTAAAAATGCATCCCAATGTATCCCTATGTGTTTTATGGGCTACAGTTCTTATTCTGACTCCGATCGTTGTGATAGCGAAATATATCCCTTGCTGAGACCTCTATGCCTGGCCTGTATAAGCAGATATACTCACTGCGGACAATCCTCGTCAGATAGCTGAACTCGTCAATACCGATTCATTCAAAAGAGGTGTTTATTCTTTAACATCAGGTTACAGCAGATGATAGGAACAGCAGTTGAACGGTTATAGTATTGTGCGGTCAGAAAATGATGCCTTTCCTACGTACTGTGCAGATCACATGTGTGTCCTTGTTACATGTGGCTCTTAACTGTGGCCATGACACAGGAAGTACTGCACACAGGAAGAAGGGAGGGGCATACATAGACTGGAAATATGTCGTCACATGGGGAACAGAAATACAGAAAAGACATGTGTGATATCACAAAGGCCACTAGATGGCAGCATAGGATAAGACATGGATTTGCTATGGGGAAAATAGTTAGGCAAAAACACACTATAATAACTCTATCTATAACAATGCTAATATTAACTGAGGCTATGCATCTCATATTCTATGCCCCTATTGGGGCGGCACAGTTCTCACGTGCGCAGTACGTTCAGGTTACGAAAATACTGCATGTCACATTTTGTACAGTCCGGAAACGAAAAACGCGTCAAAAACGCACTGCACTGCAGCTAACATATTGACAGCCCCACTTCAGCAAAAAAAAAAGAAAAATGTTTTTTGAACTGGAACGCATCAAAAACTCGGCAAAAACGTGGCAAAAACACATAGCACCGCGTCTGCAGATCCGCATCTGATCCGGACCTGATCAGGACCTGAAACTCATGTGAACAGCCCCTAAAGGAACACTTTTAGGACTGTTGGCAACGTTATGATTCATCAGAAGCTGCCACCACACCCTAAAAGTGTCTTTCACCATCCTGAAGAAGTGGTCATTCCAGAACCATGAAATGCATTGACTGTATTTTTTACTTATGATTTTCACCTAATAAAAACTATTGTGGAATGCGACTCCAACTCATCTGTCCAATTGGGACACTTCTGCTCACTCTCATCTTTGATGTGTCTTTTTGTATTATTTTTTTCTTTTTTACATACCTAATGGAATGTACATAATTTTCAACTGTAGAGACCACCAAACAAAAGAAAGGTCTGATGGTTTCACATTTGATGAACTATAGAGTGTCTTTTGACTCCCAATCTCCCCTGCACTTCCTTCCCACTACAGTTAGGCACAGTTATCTGAAGGCGGAAAGAAGATGGAAACAAAATATGGAATCACAAGGCTTGGTGCTGTCCCCTCTAAGCCTGAAACCCTGAGTACTAGCCTTTTGAGTACTTAGTGATAACATAAAGATGTAAAATTAGCTATATTTTCATATACAAAACCATGTTCCTGACCAAAAATGCTATTTTAAAAAATGTCCAAGTGTAATTTTTGTGCTTCCATATCACCATCGTCATACCTAGCATAGAGCACTAGACTGTACAGAAGTAGATATAAAGGCCAGACCTATGTACATCTGTGGGAAACACTTATGGGTCTATTCACAAAGCTGCCGAAGGATCTAGCCGCAGCTTCGGCCGATCCTTCGGCTAGCTTCGGCCCCAAGAACCCTTCGGTTCAGTAGAACCGAAGGGGTGCTGTACGGGCTATTCACTATAGCCCGTACAGCACTATAGCTTTTGGAAATTGAAATAGCCAATAGTAATGTAGCAATGCATTTAAATGGGAATTTTTTTTTTTTTTCTATTCTGACATCGCTCATGTCAGAATAAAGAAAACAAAAAGACACAGCAGTGTTTCTCTCCTGGGCGGCCGGGAGCAGGAGGGAGAGTTGTTTTTTTTTCTTTTTTTTTGACGGCAGCAGAGCCGCCGGACAATAGGAAACTATTGGGCGGAGCTAGCTGTCACTGCTAGCTCCGCACAATCGCTTTCTATTTACTTTTTTTTTACTTTTTAAACTATTTTTCTGTTCTGCTCAGTCCCTCTGAGGGACTGAGCAGAACAGCCAAGCCGAATGCCGCTCAGCTGGATCGGCTGAGTCGAACTCCTTCTGCACTTTAGGGTCAGCCGAACATGCTCAGCCTGAAGTGACGTACGGCTGATTTCAGCCGATGTACTGCTGAAATCAGCCGTACCAGCCTGAAGTGAATAGCCGAACAGTGCTCGGCTGACTTCACTTCAGGTCGGTCATTCACTCGGCTGCCTAAGGCAGCTTAGTGAATAGACCCCTTATAGTGTGCATAGTTTTAAATGTTATTGGTAGTTCTTTCATATGGTTTTTTTTTATTTTGGTTTTTGATTATCGTGGCCCATTTATTTTATACACTGCTTAACAATGTGTGTATGTTAATTGTAACAACCTGGGGTTTGGCAACAATCTGCTTCCTATTATAAGTAAACAACATGCATAGTCAATAAAAATCTATTTGCAAAGTTTTATTCCATAGCGCCCAACATTATTAATTAAAGACAGCCCTGGAAGTGAGAGAACAATATGTCTGTGTTAATAAAAAGTAAATAAAAGAACATGCACATTATGCAAACCATATGATTGCAACAGAGTGTGTAAAATGCTGAATAATTAAAAAAAAAACAATTACAGAGGAGAACAAGTTAGCATTGCCTACTCTTGAAAAGACAAACAAGCCAGTAGCACATCTACAGGATTGGACTGTTCCCAAAAAGGAGAGAAAATAGTGGAAGATGCATCATTAAAAGGCCAAAACACCTAGTACATGCTGAGTAATATAAATATGTTACTGAAGGGTAGTTTCCAATTTCCTTGTTTTGCTTATGACTCTCTCATGTGGGTCCCTTTGTGTAGTTACAGGTCTGCTTGAAGAAACCAAATCTGCTGCCATGATGCATGCAATCATTTTCTATGGGCCAGCACATGAAAAAACCAACATGCATTCCCTTTTATGTCATGCCGCTAAAACATGGGTTCCTAAAGGCTAGTGTTTTTCAAGCTTTTTTCAGTCACAGCACCCTTTAACATATGCTAAATTTTGGGGCACTGCAGTCTAAAATGTAAAAAAGTAAATGTAAAGAAATCACATGTGGTTCCTCTCAAAATCTATACCAGACACTCATCCTAGCTAGGGGACTGGTATGGATTCTAAGGGGGACCCCACGCAAAAAGAAAACATGAAGTAAGTTCCCCTCTTTCCCACCAAAAACCCCCCTTTTCCATCAGAAGTCCCCCCTTGCATTCACATCAGAGTCTTCCTAAATTGCACAGAGAAGCACAGAGACCCAGTAATAACATCACTGGATCTAAAATAAGGTATGTAACAAAAACAGAATGGTTTTATTTAAAAATGTAATCAGCATGTTGATGGGGGGGTGAGGAACCAGGGCAGCAGGGGCGGACCTACCGGCGGTGCCCATTGACAGGGGTGGACTGACTCTGATACCCAGCAGGCTGGGCCGGCACTGCGATGGCATATGCCTCGCTAGGCAGCACGGAGACTCCACGGCTGTCAGTGTGTGCAGCGGTACTTTTTTCTTCACAGCCGCTGCTGTCCTCCTGTCTCCCGTACAGTGTAGGCTCTGCTGTGCACGGGATGAGCATGCTGCACCTACTGAGGAGACAGAGCAGGCAAGCAGGTATCAGGACCTGGAGGGGGCTTGTACTCTGAGTGTTCTCTGAGTGTTCTTCTATTATAAATCACCACTCCAGTCCTGAGTCCAGTGTGTTACTTATTCCTTAGTCCATTGCATTGCAAAGTCCTGAGTCCAGTGCATTACAGAGTCCTGAGTCCAGTGCGTTACAGAGTTCTGAGTCCAGTGCGTTTCAGAGTTTGGAGTCCAGTGCATTTCAAAGTCCTGAGTCCAGTGTGTTACAGAGTTCTGAGTCCAGTGCGTGGCAGAGTTCTGAGTCCAGTGGGTTTCAGAGTTCTGAGTCCAGTGCATTACAGAGTCCTGAGTCCAGTGCATTACAGAGTCCTGAGTCCAGTACATTGCAAAGTCCTGAGTTCAGTGCGTTACAGAGGCCTGAGTCGAGTGCGTTACAGAATCCTGAGTCCAGTCCATTGCAAAGTCCTGAGTCCAGTGCATTACAGAGTCCTGAGCCCAGTGCACTACAGAGTCCAGTGCGTGGCAAAGTCCTGAGTCTAGTGCATTACAGAGTCCTTAGTCCAGTGTGTTACAGAGTCCTGAGTCCAGTGCATTACAGAGTCCTGAGTCCACTGTGTTACAGAGTCCTGAGTCCAGTGCATTACAGAGTCCTGAGTCCAGTGCGTTACAGAGTCCTGAGTCCAGTGCATTACAAAGTCCTGAGTCCACTGCGTTGCAGAGTCCTGAGTCCAATTCCTATAATATTCTGCATTGCTGTATAATGTATTACTGGGATTTGTAGTCCCTCTACAGCCTGTGCCATTCGCATTAGAGTGTAAGCTCCTCTGTATGGAGACTGATGTGACAAGCTCAGTGTTTTCTGTACAGCACTGTGGTATATGTCAGAGTTATATAAATGTATAATAATAGTGTGTGACTGTGGGGGGGACATTAGAGTGTATGCTCCTTTGGTGCAGAGACCGCCAGGGGGGTCAGTGAGATCTGCTCCTGAGCACCCTCCCCCCCTTGGAAGGGGGGCTGAGAAAAAATCTTGCACCAGGGCCCTTTGTTCCTTAGGTCCGCCACTGCAGGGAAGGAAAAATAAGGGAAGATTAACCTTCAGCTTTAATGATTGTTCTTTTTCAATTATTTTAAATAAGCAGAAATACTTTATCCATAAACATGGACTCTACATTTTCAGCAATGAGTTAATACATGAATAAGTCACCCTCACTGAGTAATCAGCCAGTGTACACTGGTTGGAGATGTATAATACAGGATGTGATGAGCTTCTAATCATGATTGTTTTTCTTTCCTGCAGATATTAAAATTTTAAGCATGTTATCTGTCTCGGCCTGTCAGTAAAGGCTTTCAGGACCATATTTTCCTAACACTTATGTAAACATTTACGTTAACACTATATAACTCTCAACTGTGAGAATAATCGTTCTGTGATACAGGGATGAAGGGAATTCTGCTGACACCATGGTTTCACTGCCTTATTATCATAATTTATATATTCCTTGATAAGATTAAAGTGAAGCTTTAAAGAGGCGGCACATTTTTTATTATTTTAAAGGTTTACTATTGTACATAATTTTCCAGTAGGCCCCTGGGTTTCACAATGAAAGAAGCTCAGATGTTACACCTGCAATGTGTATTGCCTCAGCAAGTCACCATGCTTATCTATATGCCCTATTGGGCAGTTCTCTGTGTCTAGGAGTTAGTCCATTCTGCCAGTGCTCTACAACAAAGTTGTCATAGACATTACAGGCCGTGTTACACTTGCCATCCAACACTGGCACAACATGTCAGGGAAAGGGTTACTTTACAGGGTAGAGAAATACTTGCTTCCAGTACATCATACCATAGCTGACCAGATGAACCACCACTCCATCAGAAACAAGTAACACCATGGTAATCCAGCTAGAGAGACAGTGACATAGTGGACAATCTGGAAGATACCTTGTCTGCACACCATTCTGCTTCGGAATATGATCTTTATATGTATTCCTTTATCATGACATGTGAATGCTATGCTATGTTATGAAATTACATAGTATAAACAGGTCAGTATTTTTCCTGTGGTCCTATTGGCAAGTTGTTGCCAGTGACAGAATTCCAACTGTGCCATGGGCCTAAAGGTGGTTAGACAAGGAGGAGCAATCTTACCCCAGCTAGCCATTTACATCTGTGGGTTAGGGGGAGTACCTTGCAGACACCTCCAACTCTGGTTCAATGAGAAGAGGGTGGAGCAATTGCTACTTGACCTTTCACCTTGACCCTTTACCTTTTTTACTTTTCCACTTACTATTTCCCTGGAGCCTTAATCGGTCGTGTCTGCAAGTAGCAAATAAACATACAATTGTTGCCCAAACCATTTCAGGCAACAATTAAAAAGCCAATTAAATAGAAACAAATGGTCAGAATCCTTTGGCGGGTATACAGTTAACATAGTATGTATTTCAACTTACTATTAAGCTTCATACTTACAGTTTACATTTCAACCTGCAACCCAAGTCAAGAGCTGAGACATGCCCCCACATCTTAGAGTGCACAACACACAACTGCTGCCTGTTGGCACAACCTCTAGTGACATTGTGGAATGCAGGGGACAACTAGGGCATTAGGTTAAGATTTATATGACCTATAGGGTTATTTATCAATCTTTTGCAGTGTAACAAGAAGTACTCAATCCTGGCAGGATATTTCCACATGACACGCAAAAGTGATATTTTAGTTATGGGTGATTTCTGGATCAAGTCGCCCACTGCCTTCTCATATCTCTGATGCTAACCCACTTGAGATCCTCCCAGTGCACTAAGTCTGACTCCTCTTTCCGCAGCACAAATGACCTCTTACATCTAATTGGAGCAGCAGGACCTCACTTGCCATGACCATGGCAGGTGGGTATAGCCAAGATCATGACAAATGACCCTCAGATATACATGAGAGCTAGGACCTATTCCAAACATAAATATAAATTTTGAGTTATATAACACTTTGGAAGTA
Organism: Nanorana parkeri; assembly: GCF_000935625.1. Classification (NCBI taxonomy): domain Eukaryota; kingdom Metazoa; phylum Chordata; class Amphibia; order Anura; family Dicroglossidae; genus Nanorana; species Nanorana parkeri. The sequence goes on along the minus strand of NW_017306352.1, from coordinate 629,778 downwards.
TATAAAGAAATACATTTCTAGACATCCTCACACACAATTATATCAATTTTCATAACTATATTACTTAAAATCTTTCCCTTCTGAACTTGCTCCTGAAGACTTTGTTGCAAAACATTCTCATTAGAATATACTCATTTTGCAATTCAATAACATGCATAATTTCCCCTGCTGAATGTGTTAAATAAATGTCTGTGCCTAAAAGCTCCAGGGCAAGTTTAACTTATTATGTTAATGACTATTTGCCCTACTGTGGCAAGCTTGTTCCATCACGATTCTTAAGGCTCATTCAGTGAGAGGAATAATGCCAAGCTGCATGTACAAGCAAGCCGCAAATCAGCTGCACAAATTGCAGAGGACGACTGTGAAAGCAAAGCAATACTCAGCCACAGAGTACAAAGAGTGCCAGAGGGGGACTTTTTATGGACGATTCCAGACAATACAAGATTTGTCATACTCGTAAAGTGAGAATTATAGATGTAACAAATGTAATCAATAAATAGGCTTTCCATGACTGTAAAACTAAAAAAGCCAGATTGTATTCTGGTTTTCAAAGAGCATGTTTTTTTTAAATTCATTGATATCTTCTATTTACTAATGTTTATCAGGGCTCCCATGATTTTATTATGCAACATATTAATAACATGCACAAGCAAAGTCAATCCACAAAAAACATAGCAAAAAATCAAAATTCAGAATGTTGCATTCACATTTAGAACATTTTCATTGAATGTCTCCATAAGCCTTGGATCACATCATCGTCCAGACAACCAGACAAGGATGCATATCCTGCATATATAATGAGAAAATATGGCCACCCTATATATACATTGTAAATTATTAAAATCTATGCAAATAAACAAGTTATAAAAAATGTTGTGTCACTGATAAGATTGGTTACATTAAGCAGATCACTTTCACATTTATATGTTAAAAAAAGCTTCAAAGACCGTAGCTTCCCCTTAAAGAACAGGGCCACCTAAATCTTATAGTTCAGTTTTTGATGGGTCAATTTGTAATATATGTCACGAAGCACTGGAAAACTTTAGCAGATTGATTAGCTGCTGGAGCCTTCAAGAGATATAGAAGCTAGAAAATGACTCAGACCAACAAATTGTAACTATAACTAAAATATAGTCATAGGATCACAGCGTGCTATCACTCCATTTCAAGCTCCACGTATTTTTGGATTCACCTGCTCAAGGACCAGATGCTCCCTTGTCTTGTCCCTGCCTGTCCCTTCAACATGTGGATGTTGCAAACAACATGTGGATGTTGCACCATTACAAGCTAATTTGCCAAAACTTTATTGACCCAGATGCAACTATACCACCCACATGAGCTTCTCCCCTGATGCATTTTACTCCAGGTACTCCAAGCTCCTTGGGAGTGATATGTTTTAGAGGGGGAAGCCCAGACAAGTGCAGGCAGTTAACTCTGAGCCAATCAAGTTTTTACAAGCGAGGTCATATTCAGTGTGAGGCATCCACATTTTCTGATCACTAAAATATAGTTTTTAGGTGGAATGACCCTCTAAAAGGCCAAATTATCCCATGAAGAAGAAACACTAATCTGCTAAACCAGCTGCTTAACAGTGAAACTCGAATAATTAGAATATCGTGCAAAGTTCATTTATTTCACTAATGCAACTTAAAAGGTGAAACTAATATATGAGATAGACTCATTACATGCAAAGCAAGATAATTCAAGCCGTGATTTGTCATAATTGTGATGATTATGGCTTACAGCTCATGAAAACCCCAAGAACCCCAAATCCACAACCTCAAAAAAGTAGATTATTACATGCAATCAATAAAACAAGGATTGTACATAGAACAATATCGGACCTCTGAAAAGTACAAGCATGCATATGTACTCAGTACTTGGTTTGGGCCCCTTTTGCAGAACTTACTGCAATTACTTTTGCACGATATTCTAATTATTCGAGTTTCACCTGTATATTGTGCCTGTTTTTTGCTCCCCTGGCCCTCTGTTTGACCAGGGGATTAAGGGGAAGAAGCCCTGTTGAAGCTCCAATATGCTTTGATTACAGCTTGCACAGGGCTAGATACTCTTTCCCTGCTCCATATGACTGCGCTAGCGGCTGTTGATTAGTAAGTCAGGCACCCTGCACTGCATTGTGGGAGAGCTCTCCATACCTAGAAGTACCAAGCCTTTCCTTTTTTTCCAGTGGCTGAATGGGGAGGTGGAGTAGTGAGGGGAATGTGAGCATATTAAGCCTGGAAGAGCAGCAGTTCAAGTGTATATATAGCCAAAACGTTTTCCTTAATTTTGTATAGAGTAAGGAAGGATCGGAGCTTCTGTCAGGTTTTACTGCCGTCGCTGGCTTCCTTGGAGAAATACCCTCAGTACATGTCTGGTAAAAAGGTTGTCTCCAAAAGAGGGGGTGAGAGGAAATCTTTCGAACAGAAGTAAAAATGCTTTTTTTTAGTTAAATAAGGGAATGCTAGAACCTCAGATTTTTATTGTTACCTGTTTCCTGTTGCAAATTTTAACTAATTTCCTGTCTGATAAAATGTTGTTCCCAGGACAGAAAATGAGAGGAAATCTCTCTAACAGAGCCCCTGATTGCATTAAACCTGACAAAAGTTCCAATCTTTCCCCATTGTATCCAAAACCAAAAAAAAAAAGTTTTAGGTATAGATACACTTTAACTGAACTTGTTGTTTTGTCTTCTATTGGCAAAGCACAGGTTCAATTTGTCACTTTGTCACATATTTAAAACCCAAAATTAAAAGGTATGTCTGCAGAAAAAAGGATTAATACTCACCCTTCCCATCGCCAATGCCTTTGCTGTCTTCGTGAGCTACACTGGCTGAAACATCTTCTGAATCTGGCACACATCTGGTATACACTTCTGGTTGTGTCAGATGCCTGGTCTCCATTGTACTCTGTGTTTCCTTCCTCTGGTCTATACATTACTACTGTGTTTTGTATTGATCTGGGTGCAGGAGGAAGGGACAGCATGCAGAACGGGACCCAGACATGGAGTGCGGGTGATTTTGTGTTATCGATTGGACCCAGACATCTGACACACCTGGAGTTGTGAAATGCTGAAGATGTTTCAAGCAGTGTAGTTTGTTAAGAAAGTTCATAAAACCAAAAATCGGCTTATCAGTACATTAAGGACTTTACCTATATAAAGTTCCGTATGAAAATATGTGTTTTTCTTGAGTGAAGTTTTCATTTCAGCACTTTTATTGTTATTTAGTTTATTATGCAAAATGTACAAACTTTCATGCGTTATGAAAATCATGAAATAAGCAATGTTTTTGCTCATTACATTTATTGCAGCCCTAACAATTATAAGTTTAGAATGAACAAAATTATTTGACTCTATGAGCCGTAAGATTTTTTAATTTAAATGAAAAATGTCACTACAAAATACTTCCAAGGGCTGTCAGCCATGCCTGTGACTTAACATTTCACTGTCTTTACTTGTTGTTTACCCATCTAGAAGAAATGTCATAAAAAAGACGATGAGAAGTAAAATGATGTGTCATTAATCATTCTGAAATCTTCCACTAGCATCTATCATTCTGCACGGCCCCAGAAAGAAATTGTGCAATGCCTTCAGTAATTGTGTTATGTAAATGTAATTTCTTGAATCTACTATTGCTAAATGTATTCAACATATTAAGGATCATCATTCACTGATTTCAAAATAATTTTCATTTTTATCATTTATATAGATCTAATGGTATTTTATAAAACATATAAGACTAGGAATGATCTGGTGGTAGGGGCAATAGCACATAGGATGAAAATATAAAATTGGGCTTGAGAGAAGTCAAGCGAGGTTGTGAAAGGAGTGAGCTTTATTTTGTCTCTGTGGAGCTCTGCATAAATCTTATTTGATTATCGTCTTCTTTTGACACATATAAAGTATGGCTAGATTACACTGATTTCAATTTTTCATGCGTTCACTTCTTCCAGAGGAGTGTAACTCTCTATAAACAATGATGAGCAGCTTTTTCCACTATAGCAATGACTTTTTGAGAATGCCTTATGTGTCTCCACTGCTACTCGGATACACCCAGGAATGGGACTAAACAGAGTGGTAATAGCCCCACAGAAGCAGACAATAAAGCTTATTTATTAAATAAAATAAAGGAGAGCAGAGATAAACTGTGGGGTACAATGTGATTGTGGACACGCATGTGAGCACCCAAGATGCTCTAGCTGATCATACACTGATGTTCAATAATCCTAGTTTGTTTTGTGATTTGATTATGCAAATGATTTAGCTTTTAAGCCCACTGTTCCTATAAGGTGCAGCACAGATTCTGCATTTTAAACATTTTTTTAAGCACCTCCCGCCCACCCGTTGTATATAAATGGAGGAACGGCATGTGGTTAAATACGGGTCGCCGTATATCGATGGCTGTTACATACAATCTTTTGGGCTGTATAGCTGCCTGATCACTTGTATGCTGTGTGCGAGTTCCTCCGCAGCAAGGATTTATTTCTAATATACCCCTGATGTCTCCATAAAGAGGATCTGTAGGTGGCTTGTTATCCTCCCACATAGTCACATAGAAAAAAAAAACACAAAAAAATGGCCTGGACAGGAAGAGGGTTTAAAACTCTGGTCTTCAAGTGGTTAATGCACATCTGACGGTAAAATTTTGATTAGTGTAGGGGAAGGTTAAAACCACTGCCTTTTTTTTTTCTATCAGTGTTTAATTAAAGAGATTTCCCTTTACTTCTTGTCCTCTAGACTCAAGAGGAAATAAGAGAATATATTTCCATTGTGAGAGAAATCCTCTATTAGATAGTTGTCATGGCAACAAATGTCTGTATATCATGCTGTCATATGAAAATTCAGCATGTGTGCAAATATTTATCATTGGAATCTGTATTCCAAGCCACAGCATATGGTATCGTGTACATTGACTAGTGACTATGCACATAATATAACAATAGAACCCTCACACATATGGTGTTTTTCACACCAATAGCCCTGTGTACTTGATGCGGTTTTATGCCTACAAGGTATGCCCAATTTAAAAAACAAAACCAGTAGACCCAAAAACCGTAGAGACAATTTGATTTGATTTAAAGTAGTATTGACTCAAACTTTTTCCAATAATGAATGCAGATCAAACAAATATACATTGCCCAGTAAGGTATTTATTTTAACATTTTGCACAAACACTTACAGTCATCATGTTTCCTGACTGCCTGACCAGATGCATCTACAGCATGTGAGTTCCTGACAACAGGACTATATGTGCTGTCTAATGATGCCGAATGTATGAAAATTAAAGTCTATATTCATTATTTATGCTTACTCACAATTAAAAAAATCAGAGTAACAGCATGGAAACCTGTAGCAGCCTGCTCTCCCAAGGGTCAGAGCTGACAGTTACACTCCCAATTACTTCAGGGCTAAACCCAGTCTCAAGGGGCCAGAGGTCTATGCATTGAACTCAGCACTCACTTCTCTACTTATATACCATATTCCTTAGAGCAAGCTCCTACCCAAAGGACAAGTCACGATAGCACTCAAAGTGTCCTCTGCCAGTCCCCTCCCTCTTCCGATCAACACAGGGAGCCTAAGTCCCAAGTCACCAGGGCATAAGGGTCAACCCCCACTTTTACCTTACTAAGGAAACAGGGAGAACACCAAGCCGACTCCAATGTACACACAGAGTCCGCTATATTGCTGCCATCCAGTGCCAAACATCTCTCACAGTTCCCAGCCCAATAAACAGAATGCCCACTTGATATAACCACTGTTTTAGCACACTGGTAACAGAATCAGTTTCACGTGGCAACTGTTTCCTTTTGCAAGGGGTAATTGCTCAGTCAGTCCCAGTGGAGTATTACATGAAGCCTAATTCTTCTAAGGTACACAATCTCCTGAGCAGAGCCATCCCTTCCTCAGAGGGTACCCACAGACCATTGCATAGTCCCAATAATAATACCATAATAACAGGGAACCCATCTCCCTACACTCTGTAGGACAGAACTCTTCTCCCGAGTCTCCACCAACCTCCCTCTTAGTAGACTATTGCAAGGGGCCCGACTCTGAAGATTGTAAAATCATAAGCACTTATAAGTAAGTATAAGTTTACACATGCATAATATGGATTGGGTACTAACACTATCTCTACCACAGTTAAATAGCTATACACTTCCACTGCAGCCAAACTGTGTAGAAGCTGGTTAATGGTTTATTTTTATTTTTGGAGTGTGGGAGGAAACCAGAGAACCCAGAGGAAACCCACATACACACAGAACATACAAACTGCAATATCCATTTCCCTCTGTGTATATTCACATGAAAATTTGTAACCAGGATCAGTTTATACCCAAATGTTCTTTAATAACCTTACCTAATTTAAACACTACAGACATATAATGAATCTCTATAAATGCAGAAATAGTCAGTTTATAGTGTGATTAGTTGGTAAGTGACATGAGAAATTAGTAATAATGTATTACATAATGCTTTCAGGAGCAGCCTTCCATTGATTGTAGCTAGAGAACCCAGAGAACCCATCCTAACAACGGCAAGAATGAAATGCACAAAGATTCCCACACAAGTATAGTAGTTACACCCTGATGGAGATTTAAGGTTATGAGGCAATACTACAAATTCAGTGCTGTAATTCATAGTTCACAGGGAAATTAAACACCCATGTGAATAATATCTGGAGCAACCTGTTCTCTCATCATGAAGTCATTTCCAGCAGTAATTACAAGGTTTCAGATGCATAGCTATTGAGACAACTGTGGGACAATGCAGACGGTTGCTATGTATCTTGGTGGATTGCTGTGATTGGTTTACAGTTGCAGCTATGGGATGTCCCTTCTGGAAATTCAATAGCCAAATTATGCTAAGAAGAGCTAGACAAATAAAGTTCAACTAAAGTCACACATTTATTTATCTTTTTATATTTCCGTATCTTGAGCACGCTAGCATTTGTAAGGAATCTTTGTTTAGAAATGTTTTAAAATACCCTTTTCACTCAATTAATATTCAGCTTCCTGTTCTCCCTCTCCAGTGTTCTGTTTTGGCAGAGCTTAGTAATAGCCACACCCAGGGCTTTCCCTAGGTAAATCTTTGCCTGAGGTGATGTCATTCCAGGGGGTGCAGTGCTGTCAGGGAATGAACAGTGGTGGGCTGATGTGTTAGAAGAGGGTGGGGGCAGTGGCGGACACAGGACAGCACTGTCAGCAGCTCTGTTCGGCGTTTCGCCCAGCTCTTTGATATCACTGGTTACCAGGAGCTAGGGGGGATGCAAGTTGGAGCATCCCCGATCAACTCCTGGCAACTGGTGATGTCAGTAAGCTGGGTGGCACCACACAAAGCATCACATGTTGCTAAGAGCGCTTAGCAACCTGGGATGCTGTGGCCGCCCCCCTGAAACCCCCACCCGGCCACTCCCTAATGAGATTTCGCCCTAGGCAACTGCCTCAGACTGCCTCATTATAGAGACGTCCTAGCCACACCCCTGAGCACAAATCATACAGACTTTTATTACAGAAGAAGTGAAGGGATGTGTCAGAACAGTTCTGTTGCTGAGTACTGATTACTAAGCGCACTCTGATGCATATTGGACCACACAGTCATATTTAGAATCTGCTTAACTAATGTAACAGGGAAGAGGTGAGAAGACTGAAAATGGACGTTTATAGAACAATGTCTATCTAACTGCATATCTTCATCTTGGATTTAAGGTAAAAACTGGTTACTAAGAGTTACAACTCTTGGTGCTTTGTACTTCTTACACGCCAATTTGTGCCTGATTTATTCATTTTTTCTAGACACAAGAATATGAATGTGTGGCATTCAGGACATGCTTACAATGGGAGCATGGCTAAAGACAATCTCCCTTGCCTTTGAGAAATCCAGATATTCCACATCCACCGGCTTACCTCCGTCCATATCTCTACTTACCCCCTCATAAGTAGTACACATATATAATATATATCCCAATTACATTGATATGTGTCATTCAGCTGTCCCACACTCAGCAAACTGCTCAACAGAAAGTCTTCTCTGTACTGCTAAGTCCAGCTGTGATAAAGCCTGCAGTGTAATTTATATCCATCTGACAGCCGAACTGACTGCTAAGTAAGAACAGCAGAAGGGAATGCAGTAAAGAAGGGATATTTTTGTAAAGTGGTCTTTTCTTTAGCCATAATTTATCACACACATTGACATTGTCTGTGCTGCTCTCCTCTGGGGAGAGTTAAAAGATATATTAAATTATACTGCTGTCTGTGACACTTGTAACTGCCAGCTTCATAAATTACATCAAAGATATGAAAACATGCAGACTAAAGTATTTCTTATTCAGCATGTCTTTAATGCAGCATTCACATACCACTGCACTAGTTTTACTGAAGGAAGTAGGTAACTGCTGATAATAATATCAACAACAACAAATAAGCATGTGCATGTGTTTATGTATTAAAGTGACCTTAAACTTATTTGTGTATCACTCGGCTGTAGATCCTCAAATCATCTTTGATTTGGTGCTGACACTGTCCTTCCTTCTGGAGGGGGGCTACTTTTGTTCCCCATGGTCCCTGTGTGTGTGTGTTGTAAACTAGCCACCGCCCCAAGCTCGCTCCCATGATGGACTACAATGTCATATATAGTTTACTATTTTGTATTGAGATTGCAGTCCATCACAGGAGCGAGCTTGGAGCGCTGTCTACTTTACAACACACACAGGGACCATGGGGGAACAAAAGTAGCCACCCTCTAGAAGGAAGTAGAGTGTCAGCATAAATCCAGGGATGATTTGAGGATCTACAGCCAAGTGTTTTTACAAATAAGATACATTTTTTTCATAGTTAAAAGAGAACTATGGGGTAAGTGTTTTTTCCCATAGTTCTCTTAAGGGTCACGGGAGGACGTATGCTAGTGTCCTCCCGTGACCCAAAGCTCAGTATATCGCGAGCCACAGCTCGCCGTATGGTGAGACCGCCGCAGCCGGGACGAATCCCGACAATGGTGTCGAGATCCACCCAGCTGCGTGAGTGAGGCAGAGCCAGCTATACCCGCCCCTCCCCCATCTGTTCCTCCAGTCAGTGCTGGAGGATCGGAGCGGGGAGGGAGGGAATCCCTGCGGGGAGCCGTGACTGACAGTCACGTCTCTCTGCAGGGAGATGATCGAGAAGTGAGCGAGTGACGGTATGTATTCACTCACTTCCTGATCTATTGAGCCGACGTGTGACAGTTTTATTGTCACACGTCGGCTCAAACTATGAGGAAGAGTGGTTTTCACTCACCTCATAGTTCTCTTTTAAGTTACTTCAATGTATTTTTAAGATTTGACTCCCAAGTTTAGTGTCACTTTAAAGTCCAACGCCAGGATCTAAGTTCAACCCCACAAGTAACCCCTCCTCCCAGGAGGCTCAACCAGTGTGTATAATATGCATTTTTAAAAAGCATAACTACACTCACCTGCCTGTTTGCTCCTCCAATGATAGAACAAAGCTTTCCCTTGCTGATCTGGTGCCGCCATCTTCTCCACCTCATCTACTGGGTCTGACAGTGCTTTTCTCCACCCAATGGGCAGCCAATTCTTTGCAATTCCTGTGCACTCGGCAGTATTCCTGCATTCATAGTATGTCCTCAACCCAAAAGTCTTTTGGGTTGGACCTTGGGTGTCATTCCTCCCGAAAGACTGAGGGCATCTTATAGTGAAAAAAGTACTGTGGGGGACAGCTCCAGATGTTTGTATTTTGCACACTGGTTGGGAAACAATATTATTTAAAAAAAATTGCCTGGAGTTGGGTCGTCCGTTTTTCTACTACGGGCGGACGGCAAGAGGTTAAAGAAATAGACATGTCAGCCGGCAAAAAATTTGGTTTTGTTTCGGATTGTTCGTTCTTTCGGGTTTGGTGTCCGAATGCCGTTTCGTTATTCAGATTCAGGTCTTTCTGAATTTCATTTTAGTTTCAGATGAGGTTTTCTGATTGGCCAGAAAATAGTCACACGTCTGATTTAGTTTAATTTTGAATAAAATTTGGATGATTCAAAATTTCGTTCAAAGAACATTCGGATACATTGCATTTGGCTTCATTGGAATTTGGACATTTGGATGTAATTCAAACATTCAAATAAAACATTTGAAGAAAATACTTCTCTAATTCTGTCATAATGCATTTGGTGTTTTTCCTAGTATTGTCCTGCATGAACAGGATAGTCAATTAACATGATTTAATGGACACATACAGTATAATGCACTTAAACTTTGGGAGTGTCGGGTACAAAGAGTGTATTTAGGTTTCACTCCTATTGCAAGAACAAAAGGTTATATGGAAGTAAAAGTCCAGGCAAATTGCTAAATAAACAGTACATGTAAACTGTTTTATACTCTATGTCAGAGAATTTATCATTTATAATTTTGTTTAGCCAGTTTTGTGATTTACACACCACTACACCACCATGCTGAAGAGCTAGAAAGATCTTTCAGCTTTCCTACTTTCACGTGACCATGTCACTAAGTTCCCATTCATTGGATAGAGGTTAGAAATGATTGTGAAGGAATGATATATCTTCTGGAGAGTGGGACAATATAAGGCAAACACATGATCTGCTGGGTGTCCTGTACTCTCTTTCTAATGTGTGTTACCTGCAAATCAACTAAAAAACCCTACTAAAGTGACTCACACCCAGTTGGAGAGAGAGAGAGAGAGAGAGAGAGAGAGAGAGAGAGAGAGAGAGCGAGACTAAGAGCACCCAGGGGTTTAATAGACACCTGAAGCGGTGTCATTCAAATAGACCTAGGGACCAGTCAGGTGACAGGGACTGTAACATCAGTGTGTGTGCCTGTGCATGGCAATATAAAGAAGCAGGGCTAAATGTAGACAACAACCAACGGCGCCTGGAACTGCATGTCTCGGGCATCAGGACATAGGAATTCCACACCCCTGCCTCCCCTCTGCTCCCTGCTGCCCCAAGGCCGGGCCTTGGTTGGCCTTTTGGGAAATCGTGGCCCTGGGTACATGGCCAGGAGCAGACAGTAAGGGTAAGTAATTAAAGGGAGCTGTGACCCCTTATTTTTTCACTAAAGTAAGAATAGTTAACTATTGGCTGCAAAGATTGTCCAACATATTGCAATCAATATGAAGATCAATTGCAACTACTCCATTCTATTTATTTATTCTTTAGTATCCATTTATTTTATTTCCATATATAGGCACTGGCACAAGTGGCAGCATTTGGTCTGGTATACAAATATTATATTGCTACAGATCTGTAAAAAGCATGATTCATATAATATAAAAATGGAAATATTTTTACACTGTCTTGCAGGAAATAGCTTGTATTGGTGTTTAGTGAGTCATTCAGCAACATTTTGGTTTAGTGTGGTTTCCTGTGCATATGAGAAGCCACAATGCACCAAACTATATACACAGTGTGCACAAAAAGATTTAGTTCTGTAGCCTAAGTTACATAAAGACTTTAACACAATACAGAGCATTTTGGCAAAAACTACATCAAGAAATTACCAAATCTGTGTTTGGTTCAAGTGAATGTGAAAGTTAACTACTCTTTTTTACATGTCAGTGAACTACTTTCAAGTGTCTACTATTTTTACATGGATTTTGCAGTCAAACAGCCACTAAGCTAGAGTTTATGGGTTTTTCAAATGCATTCAAGGGGCATTTATCAGTTTAGCATTTATAGTGTTTCACTATGGGGTCTATTCACAAAGCTGCCGAATGTGACCGATCGGCTAGCTTAGGCCCCAGGACCCCTTCGGTTCAGTAGAACCGAAGGGGTGCTGTACGGGCTATTCACTATAGTCCGTACAGCTCCTGAACGTGACCGAGCGGCTCAGTCGAGCCAAACGCATATGCCTTGGAAAAGCCGATGCTGAAAGCCGATGCTGGCCAAGCGGCCGACAGCCTGCTTCTGACAGCTGGGCAGAGCCAGCCGTGATCTCATGGCTGGCTCCGGCCACTTGCGGAGAGATCAGCGTTCCTGGTTACCTGCTAACCAGGGACACTGATCTCCAAACAGCAAACTCTCCCTGGCGCTCGAGGAGTCTCCCGCTCCCGGCCGTCAAGGAGAGAAACACTGCTGTTTCTTTTTTTTTTATTCTGACACAGAGCCGTGTCAGAATAGAAAAAAAAAGATTATTTTTTTTGCCCATTGCATTTGCATTGCTAGATTCCTATTGGCTATTTCAATTTGCAATAGCCAATAGTAAACTAGCATTGTGCCCGCCCTCTGCTGCAGTTCTCCATCTGGTCCATCAGCAGAGGGCGGGTACAATGCTAGTTTACTATTGGCTGGAGCGGGAGGCTCCCAGAGCGCCCGGGAGAGTTTTTTTTTTGTTCTTTTTTTTGACGGCAGTAGAGCTGCCGGACAATAGAAAACGATTGGGCGGAGCTAGCTGTTACTGCTAGCTCCGCCCAATCGTTTTCAATTTACTTTTTTTTACTTTTTAAACTATTTTTCTGTTCTGCTCGGTCCCTCTGAGGGCTCAGCGGCATTCGGCTATTCACTCACTGCTGTTCGGCATCTATAAGAATAGGCTAAACAGCAGTGAGTAGCCTGTCGGAGGTTCGGCTCAGCCGATCCAGATGTTGGATCGGCCGAGTCGAACTCCTTCTGCACTTCGGGTCGGCCAAACCGAAGCCATGCGAAGCAAGCCGATGTAGTGCAGCCCTGGAAGTTATCTGTGGAGATGAGAAAATCCACTTTGCATTTGGTTCAGTTCACCTGGAGTACAGCTGAAAAAATTAATTCAAACAACCAGTTTACTAAGATCAGTGTCAGCAGTAAGACCCTAAAGAGTGAAAGCCCATGTCCAAAGGGATCATAGACTCCTTCCACCTGAGTGGCCTTGGATCACCCAATGGGATCCTTTAAATGGTATGGGCCTAATCACACTAAAGATCACTATCATTCCCAACGAACAGGCACATTCCATTCTGTAGTAAAGGAGTATTTACTTCTGGAACAGTGGCGAGCTTTGGTGATATAAGAGTACAGGAGGAGCAGCTTAGAGCTGATGAAGCCTTTGACATACCACCACGTTTCAGAGGGTTCACAAAACAGCAGAGCAGATTGTTTTGTAATTGGGGGCAATTATTAGTTCAAGAAAAGCAGAAAAGTAAGCTCTCCATTACTTTTTTTACTGGCTGAAATACAGTATGCCTGCATTCTTGGGAGTTGTGACAGTGTCTCTTAAAAATAATTTTAATAAAACAGAACACCACCCCTGGCAGTGTTGTGTGGTTTGTGTCCCAACCCTTATCATTGTCACCTTTGCTGAACTGCTTGGGCGGATGAAAATGTGGAGAAAAATATAAATAAAATCATGTGAAATAAAAAGGCAACTCACATACTGAATACTATAATTACATATATTAATTACACATGGTTTATCAGAGTACTTTTTTTTGCAATTGTGCTCCTTTAACTTATAGTTTTCTTTACACAGGTCTCATTTTGAAACACAACCTTAAAGTCTTTTCCCATTGCAGCTGACATGTTCTAGTGTCATCTTATTTTCTGCAGTATGTGCGGTAAAAACTCATTTGTCTTAAAAGTCATGTCAAATGAAAGTTTACTTCATACTTGGAAAGGTTTTAGAGTTTAGTCTATGGTGACCCTGTAAAAGACAAAATTGTATTTTCTGTCTGACCTTCTGATAAGTGAAATTGTTCTCAGACTGCAAAATGATTCAGAGCTAGGAATTTTTAGTATATTTTGAGTATTTATTTTCCTCATGCCTCACTTTACTTTTAGTTTTTTTAATATTACAGAAATTACAAACATTAGTATGTGTGAATTTTGACTGGGAACTTATACATTGCTTTTGCTGTTATTTGCATTTTCCGGAACTAGAAAAACTGTTGACTGAGACTGTGGGGTCTATTCACGAAGTAGCCGAAGGATCTAGCCGTAGCTTCGGCCGATCCTTCGGCAAGCTTCTGCCCCAGGACCCCTTCGGTTCAGTAGAACCGAAGGGCTGCTGTACGGGCTATTCACTATAGCACGTACAGTTTCCAAAGTCGGCCGGGTGGCTCAGTCGAGCCGTAGGCATATGCTTCGGCTCGACTGAGCCGAGGTAAAAGCTGAAGCTGGCCGAGCGGTCGGCCATTGGCCGGCCGACAGCCTGCTTCTGACAGCTGGGGGTGGCCAGCCGCAATGTTACGGCTGGCTCCAACCACTTGCAGAGAGATCAGCGTCCCTGGTTACCAGCTAACCAGGGACACTGATCTCCAGACAGCCTAACTCTCCCGGGCGCTCCGGGAGTCTCCCGCTTCCGGCCGCCCAGGAGAGAAACACAGCTTTTTCTTTTTTATTCTGACACGGAGCCGTTGGCTAACGTCAGAATAAAAAAATTTAAAAAAATGTCACCATAGGAATGCCTTGCTAGATTCCTATTGGCTATTTCAATTTGCAATAGCCAATAGGAATCTAGCAATGCTAGGTCGAAAATGTTTTTTTATTCTTTTTTTGACAGCAGCAGAACCGCCGGCCAATAGAAAACAGTTGGACAGAGCTAGCTGTCACTGCTAGCTCCGCACAATCGTTTCTATTTATTTTTTTGGACTTTTTAAACTATTTTTCTGTTCTGCTCGGTCTCACAGAGGGAGCAAGCAGAACAGCCGAGCCGAATGCCGCTCAGCTCGGCTATTTACTCACTGCTGTTCGGCATCTATAAAAATAGACCGAACAGCAGCGAGTAGCCTGTCTAAGGTTTGGCTTAGCCGATCCAGATGTTGGATCGACTGAGTCGAACACCTTCTGCACTTCAGGTCGGCCGAGCATGTTCGGCCGACCTGAAGCCACATGAAGCCACCCGATGTACGGCTGATTTCAGCCTATATACGGCTGAAATCAGCCGTACCAGCCTGAAGTGAATAGCCGAACAGCATTCGGCTCACTTCGCTTCAGGTCGGTCATTCACTCGGCTGCCTACGGCAGCTTAGTGAATAGACCCCTGTATATTTCCACCTTTGAGGCCAAATTGGGATAACAGCTCATTTATATTTGCTACATGCTCTCATTCACATAGCATAACATTTAAAAATTGCTGCTAACTTATTACTTGTTTACATCTTACTTGCTGAATGAAAGAGAAAGCAATATAAGAGTTTTTCTCTAAAATCAATTTTCCTCTGGAATGCAAGGGGGCTGAAGAGGTTAACAACTAACCCTGTCTGGACTGTCCTGGAAAATCTCATCATCATTTGTAAACTAGATTTAGGCACTATCTGTTCTAACAAAGGGTTACTGATCTAGAAGCATTGTATGGTAATGGAAGGAAGCTCAGTCTGTCACTAGTCTTTCTACGAGAACAGATAGAGTTTCCTGTCACTGGGAAAATTTACAGGGAACCTCCGAAGTCCTGTTACAGTGTTTTTTTTCAGGGTACGTTCACAACCGCAGCCACACTCATCCACATGGCTGTTGGAATGCATGTCCGTGGACAGTGTCAAAGCGCTGGACCAAGCGTTAGAACTTTGTTAGAACTTTATTGAAATGTCACAACTGACATTTCATTCAGTTCTATGGGCTCACCGTGGTACGATACGGTTGTACCACATCTCACTGCCGTGTGCTTACAAAAGGACAGCATGCTGTACTTTTTTTAGGCGCCCACCATCGGAACACAGTGGTGCGAACTGAAGCCATCGATGACAAGGCAAATTACCTTGTCTTATGCTTGGGCTGCTCTGGCCATTTTTTCCAGATGGTGTAATCTGGCACTCAAATTTGACTGTAAAAGTGGAAACACTCTTTAGAGTTACTCAATCACTAAAGTTCACATTGTCTGCTGACACATTTCTATTTACTAGTGACAGACAATAGCTTCTTATACAAGGTCCCTCTATGCCAAAAATGATTTCAGTGAATGTGTTATTTGCATTGCTTATGTCAGAATCTGACACTTCCAGGAGCGTTTGAGCATTGCAGCGTCCATCAGTCTGTAGCCTCTCATTACAGCTTTTGCGTCATCAACTTGCACCTGCAATAAAAAATATTAGGATAAAGGTTTTGACTTCAGAAAGGCTGTCAACAGCTTTGATATCCAGCATCATGTGACATCTTCTAGGCCACTAAGTAAGTAAGTTGAAAGTGAATACAATATCATGAGCAATCCCTTCAACAAAAGAGGGATACACAATATCTAAAGTTTTGAAGAAAATCTACATTTGTTCTTTATAACAAGATTCTTTATTTATTGAGAATTAACAGGAAGCCGCCAATGTGTTTCGAGGATATGCATCCTTTTTAGCATTATTAAACATAATAAGTCAAATTATTGTTGTAAATATGGACAAGTATGTATATAAAATACAAAAATAAAAAATGAATTCACATTATAAAAATAAGCTGTAAAAATCAGGCGATAATCATGTCTGTCACTAGTCTTTCTACGAGAACAGATAGAGTTTCCTGTCACTGGGAAAATTTACAGGGAACCTCCGAAGTCCTGTTACAGTGTTTTTTTTCAGGGTACGTTCACAACCGCAGCCACACTCATCCACATGGCTGTTGGAATGCATGTCCGTGGACAGTGTCAAAGCGCTGGACCAAGCGTTAGAACTTTGTTAGAACTTTATTGAAATGTCACAACTGACATTTCATTCAGTTCTATGGGCTCACCGTGGTACGATACGGTTGTACCACATCTCACTGCCGTGTGCTTACAAAAGGACAGCATGCTGTACTTTTTTTAGGCGCCCACCATCGGAACACAGTGGTGCGAACTGAAGCCATCGATGACAAGGCAAATTACCTTGTCTTATGCTTGGGCTGCTCTGGCCATTTTTTCCAGATGGTGTAATCTGGCACTCAAATTTGACTGTAAAAGTGGAAACACTCTTTAGAGTTACTCAATCACTAAAGTTCACATTGTCTGCTGACACATTTCTATTTACTAGTGACAGACAATAGCTTCTTATACAAGGTCCCTCTATGCCAAAAATGATTTCAGTGAATGTGTTATTTGCATTGCTTATGTCAGAATCTGACACTTCCAGGAGCGTTTGAGCATTGCAGCGTCCATCAGTCTGTAGCCTCTCATTACAGCTTTTGCGTCATCAACTTGCACCTGCAATAAAAAATATTAGGATAAAGGTTTTGACTTCAGAAAGGCTGTCAACAGCTTTGATATCCAGCATCATGTGACATCTTCTAGGCCACTAAGTAAGTAAGTTGAAAGTGAATACAATATCATGAGCAATCCCTTCAACAAAAGAGGGATACACAATATCTAAAGTTTTGAAGAAAATCTACATTTGTTCTTTATAACAAGATTCTTTATTTATTGAGAATTAACAGGAAGCCGCCAATGTGTTTCGAGGATATGCATCCTTTTTAGCATTATTAAACATAATAAGTCAAATTATTGTTGTAAATATGGACAAGTATGTATATAAAATACAAAAATAAAAAATGAATTCACATTATAAAAATAAGCTGTAAAAATCAGGCGATAATCAAGAAATATATATTTTTTAATATTTATTCTTAATTTTAATATGAATTTATTAATGAATGAATAATTAAACGTACTTCTTATTTTATAAACTGTATAACATTCCTATATCTATACCGAACTATCATGTCTAGCAAACATCTTATGATTAATCATTGAAATCTTTGAAATGTGACAGGAGCATGTAGAAAGCTGCAGGCCACCTTAATAGAGTAGTGCCTCCATTTGTTACTACATAGTGCAGAAAGTCCACTGCTCCAATTCCTAGACAGACATCCAACTGTGAATCACTCCACAGGTGCAGGCAAAGCTGTCTCGCCTCCGCCATACATCACAATTCTTCTAAAAAAACAAGCCGCACTTCCGTGGATCACCATGAATAAAATGATTATTTATTGAAGTAACAAATACATGCTGTGGAACACCTTCCTATGTATACAACCTTTCATGCGGTTCACCGATCTGAAGACCTCTATGATTGAGCCAGATTGGTGAAATGCATGAGAGGTTGTATACATGGGAAGGTGTCCCACAGCATGTGTTTGTTATTTCAATAAATAATCGTTTTATTTATGGTGATTCACGGAAGTTTGGCTTGTTTTTTGAGAATAATCCATTTGTTATTAGTTTGGTTATAGTTATGAAGTGGGGAGAAGCAAACCCATGGAATGTAGAAACTGCAGTGCAAGTTTTACCTGTCACCAGTAGCTTGAAATTCTGCTGGAGTCGTAGGCAGGGCCATCCATTTAATGAGGCAGCCTGAAGCTTTTTCCTCAGGTGGCATCTCTTTGGGTCACATGGGTGATGGCAGGCAGAATGGCATGGCTGTTCTGCAACGCTGCACATTGTTTTTCCGGCCAGAGCGTCCAGGTTGCTAAGAGTCAGGCGGGGAGATGTGTAAGGGCCATACATATCTCCCCGCTCAGCTCTTAGCAACCTGGGATGCTCTGGCCAATGTCCCACCCAGCTCCTGGCAACCAGTGATGTCACTCAACCACCTCCAACCCCACCTTACCCCTGGCTGGCCTCAGGGGGCAAAAAGACTAGGGACAACACTCGTTGTAGAAACTTTTCTTTACAAAGTTTTTTGCAGGAAATTGTTGTAAAAGATGAGTACATCTAAAACGGTTACATATGTTTATTCTGGGTGTATGCTGATGTGGTGAATTCTGCACTGCATTTTTTTTATCTCTCTAAAGCTTCTGTAGAGACTTTTTTTTTTTACTGAAGTAACTAATTATATTTTTCCTGCCATTACATTAAATGTTACTGCTATACTCTTTAAAAAAAAAGCTTGGACATGGACCCTGGACGTGGAGCTCTAGCTTGTTGAATCTATAGAACATTTAATAGCCAATTTTGGGAGTTCTTGCCAATAGAACATGACAAGCTTTTACCCACTAGCAACAGCAGAAATATCATTTGTGTAACACACTAGGACATTATAAACTATAGCATATAGTCCATAATTCTTCATTACACTATATCGATTCAATGGAGGAAACATGAAACAACTGCTGTACGCATTCATAAATAGCATTACCATTTGTCTTCACTATCTCCTCATACAATGGTTAATGTTTAGATCTTTGATCAAATTCCTACAGGGCGGATTATCGATGTTTTCCTGAACAATGAAGTCTCGCTACACATAGAAATAATACAGTGTTTTTTCTGCACATAGTGGTTGTATGTTTTCAGAGGATCAATAGTTGTCTACTTGTACAGTGTTTCTGTTTCACATATTTTGCACATGAACACGTTTTGACATAGATATATGGAGAGCTTGGTTTGAGGTTACGCAGACTGCTTGACAATGAATTTAATATGTTCTGGCAGCTTGGGCGCTCTCTTCTTGTCTAACCTTATCAAAAGTGGCAGGAAGACAAACCAAACTTGCATATGATCATTTTAAAGCAACACATTAATGTCCAACAGTAAGCTGTAGGTAGCATTTCATTCCGTTCAATTGCTGAAATATAACAAAATTTGATAGGTAGGGAAAGACAGACAAACTCACTTGTAGATATGATGTCAAGAAATAAAACAG
The DNA here is from genome assembly GCF_000935625.1 of Nanorana parkeri. Classification (NCBI taxonomy): domain Eukaryota; kingdom Metazoa; phylum Chordata; class Amphibia; order Anura; family Dicroglossidae; genus Nanorana; species Nanorana parkeri. The sequence goes on along the minus strand of NW_017306352.1, from coordinate 610,272 downwards.
AAAAAAAGGATACTTTTTAGAAAAAATAAAAAGCACAATTTCAACCGATGAGATGTAGGATGGAGGAGATAATAATAAATCTATAAAGTATATTTCAGGATGCTCCCCTCATGTAGAAAAACTGAATGGTCCACCTTCTCCCAGGTCCCAGCTATAAATCTCTAATTAAAAATTCCAAACAAAGCCTGGTATTGTGCTTGGAAGCAATATATTATGTATTTTACAAAAGAATTGTACTTTCAGTAGTTGATACAGCTTATAGAAAGATCATTTGGATAAAGATCTTTCACAAGTCTCATGGTAGCCGAAGCTGTCAGGTGCCACTGTCACAGAAAACATGTAAGGGGTCCACTTCTCACTATGTGTTCCCGTCTACTATTATTGGGTAATAGAGTTTGTGTTCTCTGATTAGTGCTTGTTTGTTGGCTCTGTCACATAAAAGGTTGGCTGTTCCTATAGGTTCAAGGTCATTCTCCTGATGATGTATGAAGAAACTCATCTGTACATTTGAGAAGATGGAGAAAAAAAAAGACTCCTAGAAGTGAGGGATGTAATGGACAGGTTTTTGCTATAGATCAATGATGAAATGTAATGCTTTGTTAGTGCGGAATAATCTATTAATTTGTGGACAATATTATTTTCATATAAAGTTGAAAGAAAAAGAGCTTCTAGTGTTACATGACTACAAACAGACATGGAATGAGCACAACATAGACACAGGCTTAGCCTGGCAACTCATAGTCTTACAAAAAAAAACTGGCTGATTGAACACTGTACTTATTGCATGAAACTAAAAAGTATTATGGCACCTAAACACTAGTTTTAGAGTAAAAAATAATGACCTTTCCAATTCACAAATAGGATGACATGGAATAAAAACACATTTCAGGTGTTAAAAACAGTCCCTCCACATCTGGGATACAATAATAACAAGAAAAGCGAAATAAGCAGGTAGGACTTGAGATTGCTGATTAATAGATTGATGGGCGGGTAGTTTTGTTGTAGAGCTACATACGTCTGCATTCTAATTCCAAAACATTCAAAATATCACTATAACCCAATTGAACAAGAATAACATATAAAAAGCAATCAAATCAGTTAAAAGATATCAGACTACAACACCCAATGTCCAGCACTTGTATTCAACCCATTTGACTTATTGGATAAGAAGCTTTTATATATCAAATGCTCTTTCTAAAATTAGACTCCACTGCAGAAGAAGAAAAAAGTTGCTTGCAGTGCAGAAGAAGAAAGAAGTTGGCCTGGAAGTTGTGGGGAAATCAATACAGTTTATACACAGTATGCATAGGCTTCTATTGCATTATTTTTTTTATTATTATTCATTAATAACTTGTCAGTGTCTCATCAATAGACCCATTTTGGTGCTTGTGTGTCCATGCTTACCTATTATTATTATTATTATTATTATTATTATTATTATTATCACAACCTTAAGGTACCTTTCTTCTTTTTGATTAGGGCTGCACTAAGAACAGCTACGATGTGGCAACACATATTGACCAATCAGATTTCACCTTTTTATCAGTTTAATGCAGTCAGACTAATGGATCATGATTGATTGTTATGAATCAGGCCATCATTTTTGTCCTATACAATAGCTCTGAATGTGTTTAGCAAGAAGAAAACAAAATAATTACAATATGATGAATAATTAACTTAGAACCACAGACAGCAATAAAAAGCCAAAGGAGATTTTAGACTCTACTATTTGTTTCCTCTCACTATTTGTTCTGTCTACAGTGTTATCACTGGCACAGAAAATAAGAGAAACCCTTTCCAGGGAGCCACAGGCAAAAAACAAAAAAAACTGATACAGGTTATATTTCTTATTCTATTCAGAACTATGGATAAGTGAACCGGGCAATTTTGGGTTTGCAGAATGTTCTATTGAAGTCTTTAAGACTCAAAGCTTTTGTTAAAAAAAAGGCCAGGGGTAGTTAGGCACTGCCATGGGGGACATGTATCAATGCAAAAAATGTCAAAAATAGCAAGAGGGTCCTTTAAAGTGTCTTAAACGACAACATTACAAACACCCAAATCCTATAAAGGACATTCTTTGTGGATACCTTAAAATAGCATGTTAAATTGTGGATGCAGTAGATGTACTCTTTTAATAGCGACATTAAATTTGTGTTACAAATGCAACTTCTGTTTGTCAACAAGCTAGGTTATCGGTCATTACCACCTCTAAATGACACATCTCCGCTGGCTTCTGTTTGCAAAAAAGCCGGCGGAGATCCTTGGTGACATTATTGTCAATTAAATCACCCGGGTTCCCCGCTGCTGTGTTTACATTTCAGCAGTGCCAGGGAACTACCATTTAGAATGGGACTAGTGGCAGGACAGCAATGTCATGCCAGTGGTCAACATATTGGGGCATGGCTCATCATGATTGGTGTGGATCTAAATAGTGAAAAACATGATAGGCAGTGGATGTACATTGGGGATATTGTTTTGCTTTTTTCTTTTTTCCCGGTAAAGGCTGATATCACCATACCCATGCAGTGGGGGAGTGGGGGGGGGGGGAGTCTGGGGGCCTCCTCATTC
>NW_017306352.1:566536-607407 GCF_000935625.1 Nanorana parkeri | reverse complement strand
GTATTTGGGGTCCCCCTTATTCTAAAGAGGGCTTTTTGATTTAATTAATCCCGCCCCTTACAGACAACCCTTTGATATGGGAGACAAGATGTGGGGATAAAGCCTGTGTCTCCATCAATATAGAGACAAGGTACATTTCAAGGTCTTGGCCTCCCCCTCTTGCAGGGTATCCTCCATTGTTTTTGTAAACAATGTGTACTGACCCTTATGCAGGTGTGCAGCCTTGCTGTCCAGGAAAGGGGGGCGTTCCCTCCTGAACCAAACCAGGACATGTCCTGAACATTAGGAGGGGTGCACCACTACTCCAAGTGCACGAGTACAGGGTACATAATACCCCTTGTTACTCATTCACCAAAACATTTTAAACAAGTAAAAAAAACAAAAACACATTGTGAAAAAATACCTTTACTGAACACTACCTTCCCAAACGACTGTAATGTAAACACAGCAGTGGGGATACCAGGTAACTGCAATTACCAAGTTTGCTTTTGTTTACATTCCAGCAGCATTGTAGATCTGTCAAGTCATTGCTTTGGCCACAAAATGACAGACTTTACAAACATCAGCCAGAGGTTCGGGCATGTAAATTAGTCAAATATGGCCATTTATTTATTGCCAATTCACAGAACTGCAACATTAATGTTTTAAAAGCATTGTTTAAGTATATGCAGCAGTAATTAATTATTTGGACAGCTATATTTCTCATTACATGTGCAGCCTCTGCTTCCCCTCATAGTTCTGCACAATGTCCTAACTTGATGATCCTTTCATTTCACTGAAAGGGCACCAGACATGCTTGTGACCTCTGATCTAGGCTTTGGGTCAAATGAGGAAGCTCAGGACCAGAAGTTTTTCTTTTAGATTTTGGTAATGATAGCATGTGTCCTAATAATTCGTGTAAAGCGTGACTCCTAATTAAAGGCCCACTTTAAAATCAGATCTTTTAAATTTGGAAATGTAACTATGAGCATCATCAGTGCCATATGCTTCACTTGTATGGATCATTGCCATGCTAACCCTACTCGCACATCCACATATTCCAACTGCACTCTGTCCTAATGTCAAAAATTTACCGTTTGCCATATGGTATAAAGGATATTTTTACAAATAAATCTGGATATAAGTTATAACATATGTGTAGGCATATAGCTAGACATATTCCTTATTAATTTTGGTACATTTGTAAAAAAAAAAGAAGAAGATTGTCAGGCATATTTAATTTGGGAGAGTTCTTGTGAATGGAAACAGAAATGGCTCTTATCTGAAGAGGACTGTTTGGCTCAGTGAAAGTCTAATCTTATTTGTGAGAAAGTACATTGACTGGAAATGAATCAGAATCGTCTGCATTTAAAGTAGGATCCTCATATTTGCATTAGATTATCTTGTAATGCTGATAATGCTTATGGAAACAGACAGTTTGTAATAAAATGACATGTTCCTCAATGAGTGCACAACATAGTGTTTCCTGAAGCCCAGACTCTTTTACCTGGATCTGTATTTTATTCCTTGTTTTTATGTCTGGAAGATTTAGGTCTTCTAATCTGCATTTTTAGAGCAGGGACAAAAAGACAGTTACATGAATAAAGCGTTCAATAATCTCAGTTTAGCTGAACAGCTCCTGAATGCACATACATGCCGAGCCGAGGTGACTTCTGAAATATTCCCTCTGACGATTTGGAGCAATGGATGCCATTATCCAATGCATGCACAGCTTTCCAAACTGTAGAAAGATAGACAGATTTGCTTCTAATGAGTATAGTCAGTAAGGAGAAAAAGAGAGTGGTAACTGTGGCTATAACTGTAGCTCAGTGTCTCAAGCAGCAATGTGCTCTGTTAGGCACACATGAAGTTCACAGCAGCATTGCAGTGTATAGAAGTTTATTAAATTCTACTATTTCACTGTTCTGTTTCAAATACAACTTTATTCATTTGAACACCTCACCTGAGACCCAGTCTGTGCAGACAGTATGGCAACTTGCTGAGATGATAGAATCCATAGATAATGCTAACTCACTAAGAAAATGCAGAGTGAAATCCAGTGTAGTTTATTCCAGACTTTGCAGGTATTTTCTGAGACTTTTTTAAAGGTAAAAGAGCATCACAGAATATGATTCTTCCTATCTCAATAGGGGAAGTTCTTTACTACCTAAAGGCAAAAATGCAATTAACTAGAGAGCATAATGAAGCAGGGAGTGTCTAACTGGGGACTATACTATGTAACACAAAATAGGAAGGGAAGAAACAGTGGAATACACCAAAACACAAAACACACCAATAACCAACAATAAACGCATAATATAAGTAGACTTCCTCATTCAGTGCCATTCTTATAAGCATATATACTATTACAACAGTGATGTCAAAAAGGGATGAATCAATTTGCTCACCTGAGTAATGATTTATGAATGTGGAGGGCTCTTGAATTTTTGTGTCCCAACTGTGCCCAATGCTCTTTATGCCATTAGGTATGTCACTTCTGCTGATTGGCTCAGGCTCTCTAAATTAGCTAGTTGCTGCCCTACTTGCTTAACCTTGCTTGAATTCTGCCTGCCTTGACCCCACTATGGATCTTTGACTCTATGTCTATATTTTAGTTCAGATACGTTGTTCCTAGTTATAATGAGAAAACATAGTGGTGTGACCCCGTATAACAGTGCAGTCTTATATCTTGGTATTCAGATGCCTAAATGCCAATCTATGCTTATAATAGACATGCAAGCTTCCTTTCATTCCAAATGCAAATTAGGACAACATTTTGTGAATTCGGATGCACCCTAATGTCCGAATTCCAATAAGGCCGAATGCATATGAATCAGAATGTTCTTTTAATGAAATTTCAGATCATCCGAATTTTGTTCAAAATGAAACTGAATTGAACATGTGACTGTTTTCTGGACAATCAGAAAACACCATCTGAAAACTAAAACGAAATTTCAAAAGATCCGAATAACAAAAAGAAACGGCGTTCACACACACACACACACACACACATTTTTTGACGTTTACATGCCTAGCTTACTAAAAATACTAGAATACTGGCTGGCATTCTGGCTGCTACTGGGATAGATAGGATAACTGAGGGCTTTTATTTTTCTTAAATCTTGCCTGCTGTTTGTTTGCCTATTTGCCTTAAAAATATTACTTCAAAATTAAAGTGTATGTAAACCCCAAAATGAACTTCACTTATTTGGCCTCATATTACTGTCTGTGTCTGTTTTGAGGAGATCTGCCCTCACTTCCTGTTTATCTGACAGGAAGCGGGCAGAAAACTATGTGAAGGGGAAATCTCCTAAATGGAAAAAAAACTGGAATAAAAGCTATTTGTTGTGGAGTGGAAAAGAGCTAGCACCACTCTCTGGCTTTTACTGTCTGTGTCTCAATTGGGGAGTTTTCTCCTTACTTCCTGTCCAGGTGTCAAGTGTAAACCAGAAGAGGAAGTTAGTTAAAATGAACCCCAAGGGGACACAGATCACATTTAAAATTCTTTCCCAATAAAACTTTCCAAAGCAGTTTTCCAAAACATAAAAGAAAACATGTTTTGGTGTTAGCTGATGTTAAAGAAGGGCGGGAACTTATTTTTGTCCTTTGTTGCAGTAATCAACTAATTGCATGCTAGCAGCCATCCCAGTTTGACAAATTTGATAAAAGGTCACATTCAGAGAAGTAAACAGAAGTAAAATATATGGAGCATTCATTTTTAATATATCTACCTGGACAAATCTAAGCTTTCAGTGATAACAAAACATAAATAAGAATGTTTTGCTGAGCTTGGTTATATATGATTGCATCCAGCATGAGTCTAGGATGCTGAGTAGGGAATGGTGAATCTGCCTGCATTCAAGTCACAAGATTTTCTTCAAATCCTGTTTTAAGTTTGCGAAACCCGAATTTAACAGTGAATCCCAATAAAGCCTATCAGGTGTTGAATCTTGAAACAAAATGTTGCCCATTTTCAAGTCTAAAAGGCAAGCTATTGTCAAAAAGTCATGAAGGGCTGGGCACTGCCATGAGGGACATTTAATTGTTTCTTTTTTTAAAGTACCGTACAGCAGGGAGAGGATCCTTTTAATGCAACTTTGAGGATGACATAGAAAAACATCAATCTTTTAAACCACATGCTTGGGAGATGTCCCCGCTATAAGTGGTACAGTATGTTTTTCATAGACAGCATCAGCAATACCATTTACTGGCACCCAGAGCCGTAGCTAGTTCCTTTTGCGCCCGAGGCAAGAACAGAAAATTGTGCCCCCCAAAAGCCGTGTGCAGTATGTGACGTCATGCGCCCTGCCACCAAAAATGTGTTTTGTTTGACGAAACCTAATGAAAACATTTTTAGTTTCCGTTCATTTCGTCCAAAACAACTGTTTAGTCTTTGCACATGTCTAGTAATATGTGTGCATAAGTGTGTGTGTGTGTATAGGAGGAGGGTTTTTCTTTTGGGGGGGGGGGGATTACTGTTGGGGGGCTTGAGGGAAATATTAGGGGTCTAAACAGACCACTGACATTTCCCTTTTGAATTAGAAAAAGAGATTGAGGACACCGAGTCCTCTGGCCATACAGGTGGCGGAGAGAAGCAGGGATCCGAGGAGAGCTGGAGCCTGTGACGCTCCTCTTCTCCCTGCCGAGCTGCGGCTGTGTTGGCCGCCTGGCTCCCCTGTTGCCAATGGCACCCTGTGCTCACCATAGCTGTGCCCCCACTCAGCTGCCTGGCTGCGCCCCCACTCAGCTGCGCCAGAGGTGAGTGCCTCACTCGCCACATGGTAGCTACAGCCCTGCTGGCACCACAGATTTTGGATGTGTTAATTATATTTTAACTTTACCATTCAGCTTGGTTTAAATACAGCAGCAGCATCCCCCAATCTGATTAATTTAATCTTAAAAAAAGGTTTCTTTAGGTAGTTATGGCTGTGGGGCTTGATTTTTTTATTAAGTGGTTATAGGCCTGAATTGACCGATGGAAAGGGCAGCCACAACAAATTAAAAAGCTATAAAAATAGTTTACATCAAAAGGCAGTAATTAGCTCACCTGGCTAGTGCAATGTCCAGAGCAGATCACAACAGGTGGTGCATAGCAACAACTTCTCTCCAAGTGCAGATAAATAGAAATCCAGAACCCCAGCAACCAATATCGATCTATTCAAAGTCTTTATTGTAGCATATCAAAAAGTTCAAACAGACATCCAGCGTGGATGTCTATTTAACTTTTGCTATGCTACCGTAAACTTTGATTGGATCAGTTTTGGATACTGGCATTCTGTATTGCTTTAGGAATGTTTGTTTTTTTAAAATACTGCTAAGATCCTCACTTCGAACAGAAAGACGATGCAGATTTTGTATTGAAATAAACATTAACATTTATTATTTGAGAGACTATGGCCACACATATTGTACAGTGGCTGCACAATATGTAAGCAGATTAGTTAGGCTACAATATAGGTGGGAGAGATGAGGAAGATTTTATCATGAAATAAACATTAGAGTATATTATACAATTAGCACAAATATGTTTAAGTACTTGAGCACCGGAATTGACCACAAACTTTGAGATACAAAGTAGGATTTACCTGCAGCACTCATTAGAAACTTTAGAATATTAGAAGTTAAAGTTCAGCTGTGGAAACATTATGTAGCACCTTTACTGTGCTGGAGCACCAAAATTAGACAATTAACCACAGCCCAGTTGCAGCTGAACAGAAACAGTTGTTGCTGACACACAAAAAGGTAGTTAAAAAATGACTGTTGGGTCTGAACTGTAAACATGGGGGGTAACACAAAAAGGTGTAAACCTCCACACTGCAACCCGCAATAATTTACCACATTATAGTACAGTATAGCATCATACAGTAACTGACTACCTACACAGAATGTCAGTTCTCCCTAAACTAATTTAACACCGACTGACATATGGCTGCTGGGAACCCACCCTTTTATAGTGAGGGAGGCTGGCACATAACAAAGGCCCTATGATTGGCCCTTCTATGTTAGCTAACCATTATGGTTACAAAAGAATTTGGTCTGGTGAATTTCCACATTATCTTGCCAGGACTGAGAATTTCCAACATGCTGGATCCACCATTAGCCCATGGTAGTGGCAAACCTGAACCTCATCCCTACTGGTGTGGTTTATATGTTGTTGCTTTCTTTTGTAGCAGTCATGTCCTTCTTGCCTTTATTCTATCCATTCCAGGTGCAGTTAAATCTTGTATTTGGCATAGTCTGCTCTCATACAATAGAATTATTATTTATACAAATTTGTCAATCATAATTGCAAAGTGGCCAGCATTATGGATTTGGGATTTAAAGAATTTGCAGAGATGAACATACTAAACCCAGAATTAGCTGAAGGCTTTTTAGAGTCTTAATCCAGCTAATTAAGCTGATCAGTAAAATGACACCCATAGAATTATAGTGAAAGCTTGATATGTTCTGCTCATGTCCTCAATAGCTGCTTTGACAAAGATGTAAAACAAGTTAGTCAGGTGAAACTGTGATTATATGCCATGGGTATCAAGTATAAGGACAGGAAAAGGTATACACATTACTGTTTTACATTACAGAAACAAAATCTGACAGGTTTCACAATATGATTGTATAGGGAACTTTTTATTGTATTACTGGGAACAGAACTGTTCATTCATTAAGAAAATTATTTCTTTGCAGTATGTTTTAATCTGTATTTCTGGAAAGATCTGTCATACTTTGAAGACAAAACAAAATACAGTCTTTAGCAGCTGCTAACACTAAAAAAAAAAAATACACTGTGAAGCAAAAAAATACCGAAATGTAATGTGTCCTAAAATATGTCTAGGAACAGGAAATGTTACCTTTAAAGTGACACTAAATCCACTAATGTAACTGTTTCTCAAAGGAAAGCTCAAGTTAGAAATGTTCAATAAATGCTAAATCCTTAATCGAACATACCAATGGTGTTCTCTGCAGTGTTTTTGTTAACATTCTGCCTACTAGCGTATGAGCAGTGAATGCTACATTCAAGTCATTCCTCTGGTGACAACTGTCAAAGCTGGCATTTGAATTTTTGCTCCTAAAGCTAATAGTGGTCACCAGGTTTGACAGGTGGCATACAATGTCACTATCACCAAGTGTCACACCTAGTGACAGCGACATACATTGAACATCGCTGTCATGAGGGGGCTCAATCAAAAAATTAACCTCTTAGTGTGAAAACCAAATCTGCAGCTCAGCTTTTTGTTATCATTTTTATTTTTTCACACATTTTAAAATGTAATATTTTAACAGTCATTGCTGACAGGGAGCGAAGGGGAGGGGGACATGACAAGCCAGTGTGTACAAACACTGGCTTGCCAATTATATCAAGCAGTCATTGTGAATGGATGTCACTATGACTGCTCGATAATTTAAATACATTTTTGGTTATTATTAGGCTGCCCAAACTTAGGGACAGCCAATAATAACCTTAGTGACACTGATATGCACACAAGCCACAATGATCAGATGCCTGAAACAGACAGCTTTCGGCTTTTGCTGAATGTTTCTATGCTTAAGCATTCAGCAAAATGCCGGTACACATCGGGATTTGCTAATCCCAACGTGTACGGCTTCCTAACAGTGATAGGAAGTGCGGTTCACACCGCACTCCTATCTCTGTCAGACACCTGATCACAGAAAGCGATCGGGTGTCTGAAACTCCTTAAAATTTTCATTAATGGATGCCTCGTTAGCGGTTACCGCCAGTCCTGAGCCCTGAATAGCTGCTCATGTACAGTGTACGTGAGCAGTCATGTGGGCACTTAGTGATGGGAATGTACAGTTTACGTCTCCCATCACTAAGGGGTTAATAATGAAAATTGTTTTGCACCCCCTACATATCAACATTTGTCCAACATTATGATTAAGTTTGCTTGAAGTTTGTGAACTTTTTGAAAAACTTGAAAATTGGAGCCTATGGAGGACAAATCTTTTTAGTTATTCAGTTATTCAGTTCTGGCCATTTGTAAGGCTATTCTCAAACAAAAGTCATAGGAAACCAGGTACTGCCAAAGGGGATATGTACCTGTGCCAAAACTAAAATAATAATATTAATAATAATAAGAACAACATATAGCACAGTATCTATTCATATACAGAACTGTCAGCACTCTGTAACAACACATATGACAATATGGCTGCTGTGAGCCACCCTTTTATAGTTGGGGGGCTGGTTATACAGTCCTTCTGATTATTGGCTACTGTAACTCAGTTGACCAGGGGCAAAGGCATCTCACTGTGTTTTGGGTTGTTCCATCTTTATGGATGTAAATAAGTGATGTTTTTGGCCCAAAGTTAGCCCATGGTAGCAACAACCCAAAACCTCATCCCGAAATATGATGGACAGACTCTCTGACCAATAATGAGATGAGTGTTCCGCGTATGAATTCAGATGAAATGGAGCCAATAGAGATGCCACACTCTCTAGCTATAGCTGACGCCTTCAAACTCCTGTCTTTCAAAACCGTGATCTCGATTTTCTGGACCATTTCCAAAGTTGTCACTTCCACAGGGTACCCATTATTGGGGCCATCTTGCAATGATGTTCTGCCCCACTTAAACTGTTTCGACCAGTACTTCACCTGGTATTCTGAAGGCACACATCCTTGTATACAGCCATCATATGCTTATAAATGTGCATGCACTTCCATCTGTTCAGTAGATCCAACCAAATTTATTGGGGGTGTTTAAAAGATAAAGTGGAGTGCCAGGGCAAAGTGACAGTGTCTTTTTAAAGCTTACTCCCCAACTCACTGACAGTATACCTTTGGTTACTTTTGCTGCACTCCCTTGCTGCTCTGATGCTCTATGAAGCACAACATTTTCCAGTGTTTGGGGGAACTAGCAACATCCTCCCATGATGCATTGCTGCAGCCTAGGCATCCAATCACTCAAAACTGTCAGGTGAGGGAGGGGGTGACTTTACCAACTCTGTCTATGCTTTGATACCCTCTGACAAAGGCACACATAGGAATGCAGGACAATTGAGTGGAACGGAGTGCAAGTATAAGCGAGTCGGGGGAGTTGACTGCTTTTTTTGAGTTACATCTTTTGAGCATATCTATTTGGGCATTTATTTTGTTTTAAATGCCAAATAGTATACAAAACAACATTTTTTAACAACATTTCTTGATTTTTCATTGATTGTTTTATTAAAAATTCACCTAAATTGAAAATAAAACACATTTCTGGGCAATGAAAAAATAATGTAATACCTTATCAATTATTTCAGTGTGATCCATTTAAGATTGAATATGAAATTGATGTGTATTGTGTGGCTAGCATAAGGCAGGAGGCAAACAGTATGAAAAATCTCATACAGAGGTTTAAAGAGCCCATCCAGCTGTTCCTTGCAGATTCTGAAGATACTGCCAAAACAGCAACATTTTCACAGCTTCTTCCTGGTTTATTTATGGACCTTAAGGTATTAAAGCAAAAAGAAAAAAAAAACTACTGATACATTTAGAAAATAATTCTCCTTAACTTGAAAAGCAGACCATCTTCCCCTCTCATTAAATGAACAGATGTGTCTTATGCCCATTGAGAGTTATACAAGAATCTTCCTGCAGAAACAAAAATAGAAAAAACACAACATCCTTCTAATTTGCATTTGTTAGCAATTTAGATTTCTACTTTTTATAAAAAAAAATAATCAATGTCTAATTTGGTCCTACCAGGATTCCGATAACATCACCAATGATGGAAAATAGTTTTATAGGGGTGTGCTGATTTAGCTTAACAAGCTAACGATAAGTAATATATTTCAGCATAGTATGTAGAAGAAGTGTAGCTGGTTCTTACTCTTCTCTGACATGATAACCTGAGTCTTCAGTTGTGGATTGCCCTGTTATAAAAGTATCTGCAGGGAAAGTTGATGTTTTTTTGGAAAGCTGTACCATATAATAGCATTGCTATACTTTATAGGTCTAAAACTATGCCACCTTATCACGGTTTTTATCGGAAAGACCCCTTATTACATGCAGAGGTTAAATCTCTTTTTTATTAATTGCAAAGAGTATCCCTTTCTTGGTAAGCATTGACCTTAAAGCATCTTTTCACCAAGTTTAATTTATGGACCATTTAGGTATTTACTAGGGATGCACCGATAACGATACTCGTGCTCATCCAAATGCTCAGATACTCACCCCGTTAGAGGAAATGTTGGTCAGAGTGAGATTCCCTCTGACCAGCTGTGCCGTGAGGGAGCATGGAGCCAGCCAATATCGGTGCATCCCTAGTATTTAGACAAGGTGATCATATTTCCTCCTAGTAGCATCTTTTTAAGGGTGAATACATTTAGTACAGCTAATCCTTTCTGTAGGTGAGGTCCTTCATGAGTATTTTAATGTAGTTGTCCTTCTCTGCAGTCTTTTCAGCTCCACATCACATTTGTGAACTGATTTCTTAGTCTCTTGAGTCTTTGCCTTATTTAAGAAAGTATTTTTCTTGCACAAGAGCAACCTATAGATTGGCATTGCATGTTGTTTTCAAATTTAATAACTATCATTGCACCTAGACCTTTCTCCATCATTGATTTATCCAGTTTTACTCTCCCTAGATTGTAACTTCCCCAATATTTAATAGTTAGGGCTCATTTACGCAACAAGCATCAGTGTAACATATGGTAGTGCACTGTGCGTGGGTTAGTATACTGCGGTGTCTTTGGTCTTAGATGGCTACCTAATGCACCTGTGGTGTGCTCTGCTGCAAAAATATATCAGGACCTTAATATTCATGCTTTCAGGTGCATTACACAGACCAACCATTTAGTATTAGCTGCCTAACGCAGCACATCTAAACACCCAAAAAAATACATGCCCTGTAGCGTAATACGTCTTGGTGTGAATGGGCCCTTACACGTTTTTGAAACGTGTGAAAGCAAAATGCAGAAACTTTACTTTAAAGTATCTAATGATTTATTTAAAAACTACAAGGCTGCCATAGTTCCTGCTGCCTTCAGACTGTGCTGCATGCAATAACTGATTCGTTGATGAAGCCGTCTGTAGCCTTGAAGGACTGTGCCAAACTAATTGAGAGAATGGAACAAAATATAATGTGAGACCTCTGATGCAAACACAGCAATTCCAGCTCAGTACAACAGAGAGAAAACTATTGACTTGACATTCCTGTAACACTGCAGGTGAGACTTTATTATGAATAATGTTATTAAGATGAAAAGACCACACTGGCAAAACTTCTAGTAGTGCAGGAATAGGAACTGTGGCGATCACAAATTACATTCAAAACAGTGAATTTTAACAGCTATTTTGTATATCAAATATTGCAGTCTTTGAAAATATGCTTGTGCAGATGAAGCAGACATTACTATCAGCTGTATCCTCAGGTGCCTCTGGAAATCCACAAGCCAGCTGTCAGTTAAGATCCCATCAATATATCATATCCCAGCCAATTTTTTTGTTATATGAGCTGTTTTCTAAGTAAGTATAAATACTCATATGGAATAAAACCCTTGTGCCACAAGTGGCATTTAAAAATGGCAATAGAAGATACTGTACTATAACTTAACTAATTCTTCTCCAGATACATGTTGGCATACTAGCAATCAGGTCATCAAATAACCCCTATGGTCACAAGCCAATTAGCAAGCTTATAGCTATTGTGCAGGTAGTGTCTGGCCACTTGATGCCTGGAGATAAAGCTTGGTTTATGGGAAAGTATTTGGGGTAAATTCTTAAAAATCTGAGAGATTAATTTAGGGTGCCATTGCTGATCTGCTTCTAAAAGAGTTAGTTATCTGGCTGTTTCGGGCTTTAACACTCTGGAGTTACTGACTGAAGGTATGTAGAATGAGTAACACTTGATAGTGTTTCAACACCAGCAAAACGTCCACCGGCACCCCTGTGGAACCCCCTTACCACAAGCTATGCAATAACTTGAATCTAGATGTTCTTTAGGTTGAGTCCTAATTGCTGATTGGATGCTGCTGTGAAGATGAGAGCTGCCGCCAGAAAATGCCTGTAATGTTCTGGTCAGTACTTTTGGGCACATTGATCTGTGCCCAATAGTAGTTATTGTTCTGACATAACAGAGCAGCATGACACAGAAAGCAAGGCAAGATGACAGAATGTGCTCTGTTCTTTATCTATGGTAGGTACTACCGACTGAACACTTATGGTGAAGGTTGGCCAAGGCATTATTTGCACATTTCCACTGCACTGACACCACCAATGAATTAGACAAATACACAGGGGTATAATATCTAACTGACATAAATGTAAAAGGCACCGCATCATATGCTCCTGACCATAGATAGCACTCTGATGTCACTTTCTCCTGACCAGTGACCACTGCATTTTATGTGTTGTGCTGCACATTATATATTACTGTTCACTGCGCTATGTATTTTACATTATATGTAACATAGTCCTGACAGAGGCACTTAAGCTCTGCTGTGCATTACATACATGTTTAGGGAAAGTGTAACAAAACGATCAACAATTGTAAATGTAATGCTGTCATCTTGTCAGGGATAAAATGCTTATGATGGGTTTTCTACAAATAACATTGTTAATGAATCCCACTTCTACTGTAAAGGAAGGTAGAATTCCAGCCAGGTGGCAACCCTAAGTAAAAGCAATACATAAATTAGGACATATTAGACTTCTCATTCAATGCAGCTGCAGATTTGTCATTAGTTAAACTTTGGAGACACGTATCTTTATAAGCCATAGGCAAGGACATCAGGGACAGTTTTGCAATACAAAATTGTTGCTACATGATGAATCTAAAAGTAACCACATGAGTTTGTGATTGCGCAAATGTTTTTCTTAAACTGAAACTTGGTGCAGCAGATTCATTCGGACAGACACAAGCCTCTTTCACAATATGCATATTTTCCGGCTCATATAACACTATGTCTCCCTGGCTCAGGGGTGAAGGGACGGAATATCCCCAAGCTTCATATGATGCTTATCTGTCAGAGCAAACTATCTCAAAGGCAAACTGTAGCATGTGTCACTCTCAAAATAGCTCAAATACTGTCTCCATATGTCTTGGAGGACTTTATCCAAAATACTGAAGCGTTCTTTTTAAGTTTACTTTCTGCATGATAAATTAGTATATTTAAGACACAAATCCAACTTGAAAGTATCTCTCTATTTAAAACTGACTTTCGGTACAGTGTCATGTCATCAGGTGGAATCACTGGCCTCATATATTTGATGGCCATAAACAGACCTATAAACATCTGTGTAACAGAATACACCTACAGAAGTGGAGCACAGAGCACACACCACCTGCAGATGTCTTCATTCTATAAACATTAAAGCAGAATGCAGAGCTGTCACAAGCAAGAAATAAAGATCCAGTTGTAAACCAATCCCACAATTTAGACTATCCTTATAATGGGGCTATTTAATACTCACAAGTTGTGAAACCTCAAGGATTGCTGGGTGGAGGATTCCATGTTTGGTTTATTTATATATAAAAGTTGCAAACAACAAATGTTGCCCATAATAAATAAAAAGTTCTAGATGTTCCGTACTCCAGCCCTCAAAATTTCCACTCGCCCCCTCGCAATTGGCGAGCGAAAATTGCGTGGGGGTGAGTGTAATGTCATAGAGGGGGTGCGCCGCCGGCAGGACCAGGAATGGGACACTACCACCATGGCGATTGCTCGCTTCTGTTCTCTCTTCTCCTTCTTGGCCGATACAGCTACAGAGCGGTCGAGAAGGAGAAGAGAGAGAACAAAAACGAACGATTGCCGCGGCGGTAGTGTCCCATCCCTGGTCCCGCCGGCGGCGCACCCCCTCGATGACATTCCATTCGGCTGTCTTCCCTTCCGCTGTCTTCTGCAGCTTCCTCCGCCCTTCTCAGCTGCCAGGCTTGGAGGAAGACTGCACAGACAGTGAGACACCAGGCCAGAAAGTTATGCAAAGGAAAGTTCTACCTCAGTACATGGAGGATATCTGTACCAATCTCCCCACACACACCCACGACCACCGGGAGAAAGAGGGGACCTGTATACCATCAGCTAAGTGCACTGTAAGTCCCTTTTCTTTCTTCCTTACACCACTGACCTCTGCACTGCGCGTTACACTGACCTCTGCACTGCGCGTCACACTGACCTCTGCACTGCGCGTCACGCTGCTGACCGGTGCACTGTGCGTTACATTACTGACCGGTGCACTGTGCGTTACATTACTGACCGGTGCACTGTGTGTTACATTGCTGACCGGTGTAGTGCGCATTACATTGCTGACCGGTGTACTGCGCATTACATTGCTGACCGGTGTACAGCGTGTTACATTGCTGACCGGTGTACTGCGTGTTACATTGCTGACCGGTATACTGTGTGTTACATTACTGACCGGTGTACTGTGCGTTAAATTGCTGACGGTGTACTGCGCGTCACATTGCTAACCGATGTAATGCACTTCACAGTGCTGACCGGTGTACTGCCTGTCACATTGCTGACCGGTGTACTGCGTGTCACATTGCTGACCAGTGTACTGTGCTTCACATTGCTGACCAGTGTACTGTGCGTCACATTGCTGACCGGTGTACTGTGCCTCACATTGCTGACCAGTGTACTGCGCATTACATTGCTGACCGGTGTACTGTGCGTTACATGGCTGACCTGTGTACTGCGCGTCACATTGCTGACCGGTGTACTGTGCGTCACATTGCTGACTGGTGTACTGTGCATCACATTGCTGACTGGTGTACTGTGCATCACATTGCTGACCAGTGTACTGCGCGTTACATTGCTGACCGGTGTACTGCGCGTTACATTGCTGACCGGTGTACTGCGCGTTACATTGCTGACCGGTGTACTGTGCGTTACATTGCTGACCGGTGTACTGTGCGTTATACTGCTGTTCTCCTGTACTGTGCGTTACACAGCTGGCCTCTGTACTGTTGACCTCCTATACTGTGCGTTACACAGCTGGCCTCTGTATTCGGCATTGCACCACTGACTTCTGTACTGTGTGTTGTTACTGATCTTTGTACTTTGCGTCACACCGCTGACCTGGCGGAGTTAAGGCCTGGGCAGGGTAGGGGTTAGGTGGGCCAACTGGTGGCGAGTAACTTTTAAGGCCTGGCTAGTAGCTTAGGACTTGAAATTTTGAGCCCTGCCCTACTCTATAAAAAACAATCAAAAGGTTTTGGTTATACATAGATGTCAAACTTCAGAACACAATAGTGACACATATAGTGGTGGGGAACTATAGGATGGATGACACACATCCAGTTGGAGCTCTGCAAAAGAGCAAAGATTTAACTCACCACCGTCAATCCAGGTAAGTATAAAGGCTCTTCTTATACTTTATGCTTTTACTTTGATTTTCACTCATTGACGAAAGGGTGACTTTGATTCTTAAGTGCAGCAACCAATAAAAAATAATCAGAATCCATATGTACCCTTCTGATGT
This sequence comes from Nanorana parkeri, assembly GCF_000935625.1. Classification (NCBI taxonomy): domain Eukaryota; kingdom Metazoa; phylum Chordata; class Amphibia; order Anura; family Dicroglossidae; genus Nanorana; species Nanorana parkeri. The sequence continues at coordinate 592,006 of NW_017306352.1, read as the reverse complement.
CAAAGCGCAGTGAATTCTGATTAATTGCTATTGCTACTGCATTTACAGTGGGACTGTAGGTAGTGGGAAGGTCACAGCAACTTGCCATTATTATGTGTTAAACTATCTTGCTGTTGCTGAAGAGAGTATTCTCATTTGGATTACATTCGCTTCAGAGTGAATGCTCCAACAAGAGTTTTTGGGCTCCACCACTGGCTGACTTTAGATCTGTTTTCCCACTGGCCAGTAGTGTAGATAAAATAGGCCACCTTGTTATTAACGTTTCTATTTAACACAAAGGTATTTCTACTATCATTATAGTTTAAACTTAATGAATTGCTCCCTTTCTTAGCCTAGTGTGTTCTGCCCAGGCCCTTCACCGGCAATTTAAGGGAACAAATACTAATTGTGTTATTGTGCTTTTTATTTATTATGGCATTCTATCATCTACCAACCATACTGTGATAAGATCTGTGTTGTTATTGTTCTAGCTGCAGGGCCTGTCCCAGCCCTAATAAAAAAAAAATTTTGTTGCTTTGCTACTGGTGTGTCAGTGAGTGTTGGGTTCAGTTCTGGGTGGGTTACCACTGGGAGCTACATGAGAATCAAACAGCTCAGCAGCAAACAAGGCAGTGCTACAGTGTGCTTAGTGAAAAGCTCTGTTTTTCTCTTTGATAATATTATACAATAAATCCACAAATACCATATTCCATGAAAACACATTTGCAAAATATGACAATACGATAATTAAAAAGAAAAAAAAAAGGTGATCAGAACCTGCAGTGTTTGAGCAGATACTGTCCAGATTGGCAGATGTTTAACATTAATGTGCATAAGCTCTTGCTAAACTAGAGTCTCCACTTGATATTTAGCAGGTCTCTGATAATTGAATCAAGCTACTGAGGACAGATGAGTACAGCGGGATCAGTACACTTCACCCTGCTGGCCACACTTTCTGCACGCTGGTGAGAAGATCATTTTCTGACCTTCCTTTAGCAATGCTTCATGGAAAAACACAAGTAAAAAGCACATGCAAAGAAAACAGTATTAGGATTCCTGCAAATATGAGTCCAAAGGGAGCACATTACTGATGTCTGGTATCCTTAGCTTAGTTTACAGCACATCAGTACTAAGTAACTTGCTTTTTTTACCACGTGCCCAAAGCAAAGGTGCCTGTAGGATATGACAGATATTGATGCCATGAGATCAGTTCTATGAATAGCTGTTGGACGTCATGCGACCAAGAAAAGTACATTTCAAGGAAATGCCCCAGGTACCCTGTACAACCCCTGATGAGTCTATCTATTAAAAACTGGTATTTCTGTAAATAGCAGGAAAGACAATTCATTGCATCTCGTTGCTGGCTCATGCAGAGCGCACCAAGATTAAATAGATGTATTCAATCAAATGGGTCAATATTGGTAAAGAACAAACTGGGCCAATCTGTGGTGATAAATTGTTCATCACAAATCTCCAACTCTCTCTGCTGGATGATCAGATTTATGCAATGTACACAGTGGCTCCTTTTGTTTCCTTCATTAAATCGAAATAAATGTATCCATATATTATAATAACTTTGTACTGCATCATTAATAAAAGGTATACCAGCCTTTTGGCCAAGTCACTCATTCACCAGGAGCTCTCCAAGGATTGGTGAGGGACCCACGGTCCATAAGAGCATGCGTGGATGGTGGAGCTGAGGTCCAGAACCCCTTTACCTATTCACTTTATGGTTGAATCAACGTTTATTAAACAAAACAATAGAAACACAATAGATATGGCAGACTATGCTGTATAAGTAGTCCAAATGACATAGAAAGCATGAGAAAAAGTATACCAATGCAAATAACCAGTAAAGTAACCATTAAGTAGTACAACATATGTAAAAAAGACAAAAGAAGGGGATATCTCTGCAGGGAATGCCCTCTAAGCATGAGGCCTTCACTCTATCACCATTTTACCAAGATAAATACCCCCTGGTTTCTGCTACCTAGGGGAAGACTCACTTGTCAGTGTTCACCCTCACAAGTAATCACGGCCCGACTGATATATTAACAGCACTCCAGCCGGTGTATTTGTTCCAACCCCCTGAGTCAATCACTCCATGATACAAGAACATCTACAGTCCCAAGGGGGCTCTTCTTCTGAGCGATAAACGCTACTCATGATTACCAGCAGATGGTCCATCATCTACCTTTGACTGGTGGCAGTAATCACAACTCACCTGTATATTGCAGATCACGGGCTTAGTTCTATGCAACAAAGTGACAATACATGTGATACACTGTCCAGTCTACCGCTGATATGATTAATAGCGAATCAATGGTTAAAATACTCCTGGCTTGACCCGGAGTTTCATTTCTTGCAAGTCTGCTTGTTGTGGTCATTTTTGCATTGTGCTTTCTGTCTAATATAGAAGGTCAACCCAAATCCACCAATGGTCATATTCATGACCAACAGCTTCAAAGTATCTTCTGTTTTTAAACTCATCTACAGCAAGCTTTTGGCTGCATCCACTAATTATCTATTGTCTTGAATAAACAAATTTTCTATACCTTATAATACGGGTTGCCCCATTCCTTGGTTAAACCTTCGGACCACCTATACTCTGAGGTGGGTCCATCTCTGCTTCCTTTTTTGTAAAGGTATTTTCATCCCCTGAGATGATATGCATGGTCACATGCCCTAGTCACCTGTGCCAGAGTTCTAGGGAGTAAAGAGAGATCTAGTAATCTGCCCTTAATTAAAATGGCCACTATGAGAAGACTGGGGAAGAAAAGAGAAATAAGGCAGACAAAGAATACAAAGCCGCCAATTATCTAGAAGTATCTGTTTGTAGAGCATCATTACTAAACATTTCTAAAGGTGCTTTGTTATTTTAAAGATATGGGTAAAGTTCCTCTTTAAGTGTCTGAAAGCAGAACTGCCTGTCGAACTAAATGAAACCAACCACTTTCCCTCTTTAATGCACAATAAACATACAAATAATAATATGATTTGTTGCTACAGAAACAGCACATTTCTTTACAGACACTTTCATAAATGTGGCATCTTATTTTATGAATCAGACTCAGACTGTCAGAAATAAAGTTTGTTTTTGTCTCCCATAGCAGTCAGATTCTAGATGTCATCCCACAAAATACAGAATCTAACAGTAACAAAGTAAGTATCCTATTTTCTCATATTTGCACAGCAGCCAATGACATTTGATAGCAGTTTACAGAAAAGTGTTGAACTAAAAGCTTATAATTTTAATTCAGACAGATGTAAGTGTTTTATAATTGGCTTTGTTACTTATTAACAGAGCCAATTGTTTAAAAGCCAGTGATTTGCAGTTTTACTGTCGCTTTTAGTAAGCGAACCATATATTACGATAACTTTAAAAATGCAATTTGTGTTTAATGTTCATTTTTAATATATATTAAATCAACAAAAACTACATTTAGATGCCAAAGTTAATAGTGTCATTCTTGCATTTTCTCCTAGTCAGAGTTCTTCCCCACCAGATGCGTTGACATGTAGACATGTGCGATTCGGTTCGTTCCGAAATTCGTTTTGAACGAATTTTCGGAAATTCGGAGATTCGGATGCATCCGAATTCCGAATTACAGCTAAGACGAATGTTTTTTTTTTTTTTTTTCAAAACGAAACTAAACTAAACGAATTTTTTGCTGGTGCACATGTCTATTGACATGTCACTTTCCAGCACAGGCACATATGCGTAGACAAGAGAATGTACATTGTTTCCCATTCATTCTGCTCCTATCAATGCATTGGAAAAAGTCCTGCATTAATTGTGTTGCTCTGCAGTTTACCATTCAAGTAAATTAAAGCAGCAGGCATTCTATAAAGAAACCCTTATACTATGGATAAATCTCCCAAATATGTGCTTCTCTCTAAACAATATTAGCTAAATCTCAAAAAAACTTCACCATGGAAGGAAAATGTTTCTTAGAAAGCAACACATAAACCCTGCACACCTCTAGCCCCTGCACATAGCTATATGCCAGACATGATTGAACACAATACCATAAGATTATACAAAGCACTTTGGAAGCTTAAAGCATGCTGGGGTAACTGGAAAATATTAGCAATTTGTCAAGATTAAATAGCAAGCTTTTCATAGTGACTAACCATGAATCAGGAATGCTTCAGCAGGATTGTTTAGAAGTTAGTAATATTTCACAAGGCCTTGAAAAATAGCCTGAGATACTCTGTACATGGAGCTGGCTGCAGCCAACATAAAGCAGAGGGGCCGTACAAGCTTATGAGGGCCATTACACACTGCACCGAATAGAATCATTATAAAGGATTTGGGATGTAAAAACCCATATATTTTTTTCTAAACCAATTAGGATGAAATATGTTTAACATTGTCTGATCTGATAGATTTTAGTGGAGTTAGAGTTTCAGTCAAAAATTGTTATTTCATTTTTGTTATTTGCTACTAGGATTAATCTGCCATACCGATTCTTTATAATTATTGGGCATTCCTGGTAGCATCGACTCTTTTTGATATATGGTTTAAACTAGTGCTCCTTAAACTGTGGGTCGTGACCCCCTACGGGGTCCTGCAAGTGAATGGGGGGCAGAGAAGAGGAGAGTGGCCAAGGCGGCCGGGGGAGGCCTGGGCTCCATGCAAGATTTTTTTTTCATTTAATGTGCAGTGTAGTGTAGTTTTTAAGGTCGTGACCCCCATGCACTTGGTACCTTACTGAGCACGTGTGCACAGGAAGGGTTTTTTTTGTTTTTTTTTACATTGACGGAGCTTTCTTTAACCCAGCAGAAGTGGAGCACAGCTGCTGGAGGTAAAGGTATGGAGGGAGAGGGGGCTTATGGCAGACACTGACTGTCCGTCCACAGTGGGGGGGAGTTGGGGAGGAGGAGAGAAACAGACTGACATGGGGGGGGGTGAGGAGAAAGACACTGACTGACGCTGGGGGGTCGGGGCAGAGAAGAGGAGAGAAACACTGACCAACGCTGGAGAAAGACACTGACTGACGCTGGGGGGTCGGGGCAGAGAAGAGGAGAGAAACACTGACCAACGCTGGAGAAAGACACTGACTGACGCTGGGGGGTCGGGGCAGAGAAGAGGAGAGAAACACTGACCAACGCTGGAGAAAGACACTGACTGACGCTGGGGGGTCGGGGCAGAGAAGAGGAGAGAAACACTGACCAACGCGGGGGGGGGGGAGAGGGAGGAACACCGTCCAAAGCTGGGGTCCCTTAAAAAATGTCCTCGACCAAAAAGGGGTCACGAGTGGAGAAAGTTTAAGAAGGCCTGGTTTAAACAACGAAGGTGGGTCCTAACAGTTGCTGTTGAACCGTTTTTCTTTAGTCATAAGGAGCATAGTCAATGCTGTAGAGGCATCTCAGGTTAGCATAACTGAAGGATAAGCATAGACTGCTGATTAGTTAGTTTGCTTAACCAGAAAAATAATTTTTTACTGTTTCTTAAGGTCTTGGGATTTCCCATAAGATAATTATCTCTTGCAGGCCAAGTTGAAATGGCGACTGGATTCAGGAAAATGTCAAGACATTGAAATTCAATTAATGGTATATATCACATACAAATACAATTACAGTACTTTTGAGTATTGTGTCCTGTCAAATGAAAGTCTCCAATGGACTAACTATTAGAAAAAAGCATCGTAGGGGACACTGAATTCACTCTTCCACCTGCATGGCCATTGTTTTTGTGCCACAACAGTGGGTCAAGAGGTAAGCTGAATTCTCCCCCACAGGGACGCATAAAGCAGTAAAAACTGGCAGGTTCTAAACTTTACCAACTATATCCAAACTTAAAAAAAAGCAAAAAGCTTTGTCTGCATATTCACTTAAGAGCCCATTCACAACAGTTGCGTTGACATCCATTTTTTTTTTAACAAATACCAACGCAAGGACATCTGGAAATGAATGGGTATAAATGGGAGCAGTTAACACCAGTGCATTGCATTGACCTTTTTCAATATCAATAACCCCCCAAATATAAAAAAAAAATGCAATGTAATGGAACACAACAGGTGTCATTGCAAACTCAATGCACCTCTGTTGACTTGTGATTTTTGATTAGATTCCAATGTGAATGCACCCTTAATATGATGATAATACTACAGTGGAATAAGTGAATAAGGATAAAGTTCTGAAAACCAGAAGGAATAACCTATAATGAAGTGCCAAATCTTTGCCCTTGTCAACTAGGTCCCAAAAGCCAATAATTTTAAAGACTGTATAACCCAACCCCCTCACTTTAAAATGGTGCTCTCACATCAGCCTTATTTTTAATGTGTGTCCAAGCTGTCAGGGAGCGTTGAAGGCTCTGTGTAGAATGAGAAACACTTTTTTTTTGGCATTGGCACATGTCCCTTATGGTAAAGCCCAACTTCCCATGCAATTTGTTTGATGATCGCTTGCTTATTACCCTAAAAATAGCCAGAATTAATAAACCCACCACCTTTCACCTTGCATAGACTTCAATAGGGTTGGCCGCAAAATTTACAACCTTTGAACTTTAAGCAAGATTTGCAAAACTGTTCACAAAGTGACCCAAGGCAGTTTTGATGATCCCTAAAATTGAAGACACTTGCTTAGTTGTATGCATAGACTAAACATAAATTAATCTACTACAGCTAGGAGAAGCATCAAAAACAGATGTTATTGTGCAATATTATAAAACAGCTACATGTACTACACTACCTAAATTAACCGTACCTTCCAAAACACATTTACTGGCAATATTCCTCACTGGCTACATAATCTATGTTTGTGTTTTCAAGTTCAAATGCTTCACACATAATCAGGATTGTATAAACACAAACTAAAGTTAGTGACCTTTCATTACATGTTTGGTGATACTACTGAGCAAATCATTTTTATTTTAAGTGAACTCCAGAAAGACATTTGAGCTGTCCAAAACAGATCAGCTAAATTTGTTATTACCGCTGTAGTTTCTCTGCTGCACGGTTTATCACGTAACACAATTTGCCAAATGAAACACAGCAAAATTTCAGAGCACGGAAAGAAAAACAGTTGTCAATAAACCAAGTTTATCCTTGTTTTCACAGTGACTACCCACATCGATAACATCCATCAAACAACTGCTATATTGTTCGGCGCTACAAAAATAATAATATGATGGTGATAAAGCTGGAGTTGGTATTAGTTCATCACAAATCCCCCGTTACAAAGTGAAGGTAAACACACAGCATGTAACACCAGAGCACATTGTGCTGGTGTTTAATGCATTGGTTGTGAATGCATTGAGCAGACTAGCCAGATGAGTTTCATTATTAAACACGCACTCAAAGTAAGATAAACATGGAAAATCATCTGAAAAAATAGACATGGATGAATTCATGAGTAATAATTAAAGTGAAAAAAGACATTGGGGTTTACTAGGATCCTCCTACTGTAGGTGGCAGTTTACCTGCTCAATCCCACAGTCTGTTTTTTTTAATTTTTTTAGTAAATCTATTTCATTTTTTAATAGGAATCAAATAATAAGGGGGAACCCCACACACTTTTATTTTGTTTTTGCTTTTTGCATGGGGTCCCTCCTAAAATTCCTACCAGACCTTAAGGGTCTGGTATGACTTCTTGGGGAAACCCCAAGCTTTTTTTTTTCTTTTTTATTTAAATGGGGTCCCTCCTAACATTCCTAAGAGAACTAAAGGGTCTGGTATTGTTTGGGGGGGGGGAACCGCACGCTTTTTTTTCCCTTTATAAATGTAATTTTTGCTGCAGCAGGTTCTATACATTGTACAGATGCGCCATTTTACAGGCAGTTTACGGGGAACCCCCCAGGCACGATATTTAAAGGAATTTTTCATTTTTATTGTTTCATTTTAAATGATGTTAGAATCACTGCTCCTTTAAAAATTGTATTTTTTAAAAGTGTTTTTTTTTTCATTGATACATGTCCCCCAGGGCAGTACCCAAATCTCCATACACCCTTTACTGCCAATAACTTGCATATAAGCCTTCAAAATGGGGTCAATTGATTTTCAAAGTTCTAGCCCCATAGACTTACATTGAGTTTGAGTTTGAATTTGAACTTTTTCCATGTTCTAAAGTTCTAATTTGAACCGAACTCGCGGGTGTTCAGCCCATCACTAACAATGGGGTCTATTACAATCACTAGAAGCATAAACTTACTAGGATGCTTATCATTAGACATGTAAGACGACAACAAATTTGTTTTGTGTCGTTTCTGATTTTTCTTTCTTTCAGGTTTCGGGTTTTGAGTTTCACTTACGAACGCCGTTTCATTATTCAGATTCAGATATTTCAGATTTCGTTTTGGTTTTGAACAGGGTTTTCTGATTGGCCAAAAAAAAAGTAATGTGTCCTATTTAGTTTCATTTTAAATGAATTCACATGATTCGAAATTTCGAAAAAGAACATTCGGATTTGTTTGCATTTGGCCTCATTGGAATTTGGACATTCAGATGCATCCGAATGTCGGAATTCACGTAATTTAGTCCAAATTTGCATTCAGAAGGAAACTAAATTTACATGTTTACTTATCATTATTCTCCACTATAAGGACAAAAAAAAAAGCTGTCAAAGGGCCACAGGCTGTAATAAAAAACTGTACAGTGGAATATTGTCAATCCAATACCTGTAGGCCATTTGTGCCCCAAACGTCTTGCCATAAAATTCCCATAACTATCTGTATTCCAGTCCTGTTGCTAGGATGCTGTAGCCATTGGACGCTGTAGGCATTGGACGCTCATCCCAATCATTACTGGAGCAAACACGCTTCCTCATTCGTATCCCCGTGCATGCGCAGTGTGCACTCTCCCACTGCAGCATCAGTGAGCTCCCACTGGGAAGATTTCTAAATGAAAACAAATCTCTAAAAAGGGAATGTTATTCCAATTTGAGAGAGTTAGTGATAAGCGAACCAAGTTCGATTTGCTAGAGATTCACAGAACCCAGTGCAAATTCTGCAAACCCCAAACAGATTGGTAAACCCCATTGAAGTCTATGGGAGGAGGATACTGTAATTTTTTTCTGGCAGCAGCTGGGAAAATGTCATTTAGTGATTTAGTGACAGAACTGCATGGGGCACATCATTGTTGCTGAGGGCTATTATGATTGAATTGATTTTACATCGCTGGACAACGTGATTGACACTGGATTTACATTGTGGGACATTATTTTTATTATTTTTGAGTGGGGGGGGTGATAATTTTTGTAATAAAGAACTTTTTCTATGGTCTCTGGTTTTTGTAAATGAGTAACAAGGGATACTATGAACCCAGTACTCGTTCATGTAGGGGGAGTCTGGATTTCCATATATCTGGGCATCCAGATTTCCCCTGTTATGGACATTTGGGCAGATGGGCGAACTGACCGGATTTGGCCAGTTTGTTTCGCTGTCTGCAGTACTGCAAACAGGCTGGGTTATGTTGAACTCATGTTCACCTCCAAGCTCATCCCTTGTCAATAGGTGTCCCAATCAGAAGATTTTCTCTCCAATTTTTGATTTCTCATCACTTTCTCTTTGAGTTTAGGACAAATAGATAGGGTAACTCTTCCCAGCAGAGACACACAATAAAAACTTAAGAAAATAATGATGATAGCCAGCACTTCAGAAGTGAAAAAAACAGAGCCAATGTTTTGGGGACAGAATGGACCCATTTCTCAAAGTAGTGAGACAGTGGTAATGTTGTGAGGCTTTGATCCTGCAAGGCATCTTGTCCCCATTTTGATGGGGACAAGGGTCTTATCCTCACATCCTTCTCCTAAAAAGGCGTTTAAGATTCTACAAGATTTCATTTATTGGCATCTAGAAGCCCACTTATTTTAACCCCCCCCAGAATTCTGCCCCCCCCCCTCCCCAGGTGAATAAAAATCTGCTGAATTCCCATGGTCAAGAGCCGCCTCAGCTTCCATAACCCACAGCCATGTCCACTTCCAGGTTTTAACAACACACTAACTTAAATTCCGAAGTGGAATAGGCATTTGTGTCTTGTCTTTGTGTCTTGTGTCCACTGATTGTCGCATGAAGGGACCCTGAACAGTTTTGAAACATTGGAGGTGATTTACTAACCTAAACACACGCACGCACTAGGTGCGTGTGATTTTTACACAGCAAAACGTATTTATCAACCAAAAAGTCTCTAAAAGCATATTTCCACTAATGCCATATATGGAAAAATCATGCACATGATGCATATATAATGCTGCTTCACAGTTTAGACAAAAATGGTTAGCTCATGCATTTACATTCCTGCATTCATTAACGCAAGCAACACAATGTAGAGCTAATTTACACAACATCACCTTGCAATTCATGCTTGGCTTTGCACAACACACCTGCTGGGTGTGTACACACTACAAAGGTGTCTAGATTCCACCAATAGATCATGCTAGGAGGGAACACACTACAGAGGTGTATACTTGTTCGTGGCGTGTTTATAAGGTTAGTAAATCAACCCCATTGAGTTTTTGTATATGATAAATGAACGTCAATGAAGGCATTATTATATTTAAATTCATTGGTGTGTTGTGACATTTTTTCTTCTTGGATTTTTGCAGCACCATCCGCAAGGCTACATTGGTCAAGTGTGTGATGGGATATCTACATAATACATCTGAAATCCTGACAAAGGGGTACATAGTACCCATTGTAACTCACCAAAAACATGTAAATAGTAAATAAAAGCATCCACATTGTAAAAAAAAAAGTCCTTTATTGAAAATAAACAATGTCCTCTGCGGTTAATTGAACTTCAGCCACACCGTCCAGTGACATATATCGGCATTAATCATGCTGAGCAATGCCAATGATGTTGACTTGCCAGCGAGGCAACTATCAGCCCAACACTCTTCACCACCCGGTATCTCGCGTGATGTCATTGACCGAATATGGTCATTAGTGATGAACAAACCAAGATAAGTTTGGTTTCCTGGACGTTAGTTGAACCCAGCGTGTAATCTGCAAATGGCAAACAGCGTCAAACCCCAGTTAGGTATAAAAGGCCAATTTGCAAGCTTTTGGTTAAAAAAAGGGCACTGGTAGCTGGACAATCCCATGGGGGACATGTATTGAAGCAAAAAAAAATAAAAAAATAAATACTGCTCAGCAGGGAGTGGGTCTACATCTCTGGATGACGTAATGGACAATGGATTTACATCGGGAGACATTGTTAATTTTGCTTATTTTTTAATAAAGGACTTTTTTTAAGGGTGTCTGTGTTTTTATATACTATTTCAGTTTTTATGCACTATCTACCCCTTACTCATTCACACAGGGGGAGGACAGGATATATCAGGGGACTCCCCTGTTCTAAACATGCATGCCTAGATAAGGGTCTAGTATGGATTTTGAGGGGAAAACCCACACTGTTTGTTATACTCCGTGACTACAAATGTGTGTTGTAATCATTACAAATCACCCTGCAGTAGAAATTAATACAAAATGGAAATCTCAGTATTAAATGGAATTAGCCTTTAAATTAAATATAAACCTTACTTTTCAGATTATATATGAAGATGACATTCTACCAAATCATATTACTAGCATTAAAAGATTAGTATTAAATATATTTTATCTGCACTTAAAAATCATATTGCCATTTATACCTGTTTTTTTAATATTATCATAGGATATCTCTCTATCAATTTAAACTGCAATAATTGCTCACAGATCTTCAATTTCTGATGTCTCCTGTTAAAGCCAATTACATTAACCTCATTGGCTTTTCAAGTATAAATTTTCTTAAACTGTACTAATAATCCTTCTATTCTAGTCTAGTTATAATAAATGGAATCCCATCAAGAACAGTTATTTCATGTTCATACCATTAAACATATGGCTTTGGGGAAATAAAAAATTTAAAGTGACAGTTCATTTACAACTTTCTAAAAAAATTAGAAAGACTTATTTTATTCCTTTTTGATGCTATAGTATAAAGGATAATGTGTTGCTGTATCCTATTGAAACTATTTAGCACTTTGCTTTCATCAGGCAAAAACACTTTCTACTGTTCCTAACAAAAACTGGAACAAGGGCAATTAAACCACTACCACCTTCACAAGTCTTTCTGAGGATTCTCCCAAACTTTGGGAAAACCAGTGTACCATGTTCTGCAGTAAGCTTGGACAAGTGAGAACTACTATTATTTAGTGGATCTGGGTTTAAAGTCAATTTTCCTACTGGAAAGTGATTTTGATTGTTTAGATAGTGCCCGGTAGGCAAGTATTTATTTTTATGGTTTATGTTTATTTGCTATGGACAAGGTGCTTCATAAAAAAAACACTCATTTGAAACTTTTTTTTCTTAATGAGATGGCAAAAAGCAAGGCTGCTGTCATTCACTACATTGTTTATTTAACTAATAACCAGAATGGGCTTGAGAAACAATATTTATTATACCTGGTCAAAAAAGAAATCAAAAGACTGCCAATATGTAATGATTGTTGTCTTCCTTACTATTGTAGTACATTTCCCATGTTGCAAAGCAACTTCCACTTACTTGAAGCTTCCCTTCCTCTTATCAGTGGACTATACATTACAGAGAAGGGTTTGCTTCCACATAGGCAAACTAGCCTAGTTATCTCCCACTGTCACCACCACATGAACGAATGCCAATAAGGTAAGGAAAACAAAAGAAAATGAAACAAAATATTCAATATTTAGGATGCATGACACCCCATAAGGTAACAGTATCCCCAAAAACACACTTTTTCTGCTTCTGATTCCCCCTGACTTCCCCAACAATTATGGTTTGGCTTTACTATGCTTTGTGTATATTATATAGGGAAATCACAAGATTTGGATGGCAGGCCTCAGGTCTATCTCAGCTGTTCTACTCCGAAATAAGTATTTGACAAGGTTCTCTCAATAGACTATTTAGTTATATTCATATTCACCTTATCTGGCACTGACATTTTCCCAATGGCCTGAAAACTCAGTTACTCTTCCAGGCTACACAGCAGCACCCAAACCTCTGTGGTTCACAATTTGCTTATTGATACTCTCTCCTACACACCTTTTATAACCTGCAGGTTGGTCATGTAAACATGTAATGATAGTTTTTTTTTTTTTGTTCAGTGGCATCAATTAAAGCCTTTTAGCTGGAGCCTTTTGGGTCCACCCAACCTACGCATATTCTCAAATGACGTCTTGTGGAAGACATCTCCCATGAAGATTCTCATTTTTTCCTGGCCGTGTAGCAGCTTCCTCACTGACATCATCATGTACAATGCAGGACCAGGGCCCGTCGATATTCCAGGGCTGGGTCAGGACTGAAAAAGATTGTTGGCTTCTGCAGGAGAAATACATAGGTACTCCTCTGCATTATATCTCCTTAGACTAAATGATCAGTAATTCATAAATATTAATAAATATACAGGGAAGGGGATACCTAATTGAATTTCTTTTGTAGCTGACCCACAGAGGCTCAGAGTTAAACAGATATTTATTGACACTAAATAGTAGATATGTAACCCCGCAAACATTTTGTTTAGTTTCAGATTCATTAGAATTTTTTATCTCTTTTGCTTTTCTGATTTCGGATCCAAAATTTGATTTCAGATCCGTTTTTCGTTTCGGAAAAAAATGACATGACCGTGCCTGTAATGCAACCCACAACAGCAGAAAAAAACCCATCTTATTTGCCAGAGAACAGTCACATGTCCAAACTAGTTTAGCTTTGAACAAAATTCAGACGGATCTGAATTTTCTTCAACCTAGCAGTGAGATTTGTTTGAATTTGGAAGCGCTGGAATTTGGAAATTCGGATGCATCCAAATGTTCGAATTTAACGAAATCCGTATGAATATCCATTCGGAAATAAACCAAATTTACATGTCTACCAAATAGATTGCACTACAATCTATTTATGTAGCCAGTAACTGGTATGGCCCTAAATTCAATCATCTACATTTGTCGATGGCTAACAGGGTACAACACTCTGCTGCTGACCTTCTTCTGCAAATACTAGTTTCCTGGCTGTCCTATGCTTCAATTCCTTCCAAGTTACTGACACAGCACAATTGCAAAGATACAGACATGTAAGTATTTCTGTTTATGTATCAATTTATTATAAATTACAATTTGAATATTTATTTCACGTATAATGTAAGGCCATTGTATTCTGCAGCATGCAATATTCACATCCACCTGCCCCAAAGTCTACAATCTAATGCAACGATCACACACAAATACACACATGCAAGTGCTAAAACATGCCTCCTGTGGCAGGACCTACCACTTTGGATTGTGGAATGAGACTGAAGCACTTACAGTAAACCAGTGAAAAGGGACAAATGGAACACAGACTGAATAATATAGCATATAAATGGTAGGGAAAAAAAGCTATACATTAAAATAGGGTAAATGTACTGGTATGTAAATGTCTAGATACTGAGCAAGGCAACTGGAGAAGCAATTTAACTTTGAACCAACTAGCTGAGCAGCTCTTTTAAAAGGAAGCCAAGAAAAAGTATACACACGATAAGGAATGCGTAATATTATTAGAGATTGGATGCTGCTGGAAAGAGAACATGCAAATTGATGTTCTCTGTAGCTGCAGATAATTGTAGAGAGCACTCAGTGGGATTGTTCTTGTTCAGTTTCCCTCTTAACTAATTTAATGCAACAGTAAAGGCTCTGTCTAGGTCTAAGAGGGAACTGAATAAAAACTGTGTCTTTATTTGACCAACCTCTTCGGGATAAAGCACACTGTAAATCTGTCTGAGCTCAGTCGCTTGGAAGTCACCTTGAACTTCTATTGAGTTTTGTTGTTTCATGCAGACATCTAGGTCAATGGGACCAGGAGTAATAGGGTTGGGGACACCATCTCAGCACAAAATGTGTAGTTGTGTGAGTATATGGAAATAAAGTATGTTATTGCTTTGTCTTTTCTTTGTGGTGTATAAATTAGTGCACCTTTAAAGAGGGCCTGAACTATAGAAGTTATGCCCAAAAAAGAAAAGCAGAGAACAAAGGACTAATCACCAGTACTGCCTTTAGACTCTTGAAGCTGATCTTTTTGCCAATACTGACTAACCCTAGAGACATAGAAATATACTGTAGCCTGGCCAGCCAACCAAACAGCCAGAAATTGCATGTGGCAGCACTGCAACTTGTCTCTCTGTTTCCTGTCATTATATTGGACACTAGTACACAGAGGAAAGTGGGAAGCAAGGAGGAAATTGATTTCTAGGAGAAAAAGCAAAAACCCCAATGATATATGGGGAAGGGGGTGGGGTGGAAGGAGCAGAAAAATGAGGAGGGGTACACAGTGGTTTTTGAGGGAGGAGCAGAGAGTGGGAGACAGAGACTGTATGCCAGGCAGCAAAGCAGAGACTGAGAGCGAGAGATGCTGTGCTGAGAGAACCCGAGAAAAAGTGTATGATAGGAGAGTGAGGTTGGCAGCTGTTGGGAAGAGATTAAGCTTCCTACAGTCCTTAAAGATCCACTAGGCACCAGGGTCAATTCTAACAGAACTGTGAACTCCATAGAGAGTGGGAAAAGGGTGCTGAATTTGATGACCCACATGGGCATAAGATACAGACACAAGCTTAGGGGAGGGGGCCCAGGGCATTGAGGGCTTCCTCTTACTTGGCTCTAAGATGTGTGAGCAACATAGAGCAACATGAAGGCATTTAGATAAGAAGAGGTCTGCAGTGCATCTGCCTTAACCTGTTGGGACAGTTCCCGAGAGGTTGATCACCATTAGGAGGATATCTACATGGCATCAGTTTGATGAGAGACCTTTTGTTTATTGAAATTGTCTGTTGCCCATAGGAAGAAAGATCAGTGAGGGATCGATCTGGTAAGGCAGGTATATGGGGTGTCGGGTGGGGAGGAGGCAGAATGCAGAGATATTATAGAGAAAATGTTACTTGATAAGATTACCAAAAAATATTAGCTTCCCCATTTTAAGTGGACCTTTACCGCCTTTGACTAAAAAATCACATCAGCATACAGCTCTGCATGATGATATGAAATCATCTTACATTCATTAGCTAAGCAAACATATTTTTATTTTACTTACAATTTATTTTTTTCCAACTTCCTGGTCAACTTTGACACAAATGATGTAATCATACCCAAGCATTGCATCCTGGGAAGGTTACATCAACAGAGCATTGCTGGGAAATCTCATCTGTAATCTCTTAAGATCTCAGGGAAAGGTATGTTCCTCCTCTGAGATTATATGCATGATCATGTGTCCTGGTCACATGTGCAGGAGTTCCAGGAAGTAAAAGGAGATCTAGTAATCTGCCCTTAAAATGGCTGCTGTCAGAAGACTGGGGAAGAAAAGAAAAATAAAGTATGCAAAGAATAAAAAGCCGGCAATTATCTAGAAGTATGTGTTTGTAGATTGTCATCACTAAACATTTCTAAAGGTGCCTTTGTTGTCATTTTGAAGATACGGATAACGTTTATTTTTAAGCATCAACATATTTTCAGTTCTAGTCATTATATGCAAATTTTTGTTATTACACATTTTTTTCACATTCCCAAAAGTTTTATTGCATAGATGTGAATTTCCTGCATGCATTTGACATTATTTACTATGTAAAAAAAGCACTTCACACAGATAATCAGGTTTCTATTTTTCGGAAATTATGTGAGCTTTGAGTTTCAGAGACATGCATTGAAAGCAGCCATTGCGGTGATGATAAAATAACAGCTCAAGAGGCACTATTCACATAGCAAAAACAAAACAATGGACTTATTTTTTTAAAAGTGACAGTTATTTTCAATTATTGCAGTGACACTTTAAAATATCAGTCACACAGCTGAAAAAAACAGAGGTTTCCAATACTTGAATGCTCATGTGACAAAATAATGATTCCACAGTGATATTTAGTTTTGTGAATTGGATATTTGGATGTGACAACTATCATAAGATAGAATAACAGTTGGATGTAAAATAACTTGTGCATCTTTGTGAACTGAACCTTTTGCTTCTTAATTTCATGCTAGAAAAAGTACATTTTTTGCTGTTCAAGCTTGAGGCATATTACCAACATGTTTATTTTTATATCACACAGTGAGTTAACATGTGTGTAAACTCTAGCAGGGAACTTCTCTTTCTTGCTGCATTTTATTCTATTAAATTAACATTTGAATTGCATTGTTATACCTGTTCAATAATTAACGATCCTGCCAAAAATCCTGTGAGCTGGTAACTCCTTGTGCTCTTTGCCTCTGCTGACTAGTATCAGTTAGCATTGTGCCCAGCCCTCTCTGTGGATGACAAAACACTTGCGCTCCATGTTATGGAGGAGAGGAGAAGAGTTCTGCAGTCACAATGTAAAAATAAAGTAAAAAAAAACTCAAGTAAGAAAACAAATGCAGCCAACAAAGGACTAAGCAAAGGACTAGCAATATATTGCATCCTTATTTTTGGATATAGATACTATTTAAAGTGAAACTGTAATTTGGCAAAAATAGGCAAAGTGACTACATCCTTTTGTAGGAGGCAACATAACAGTGGCTGTAGGCGGCAACATAACAAAATCCCCTAAGGGCCTCTGTGCGCAAATATTTTTGCATCCCCCTTCCCAATTAACTCCTGCCCAGTTGAAATACTTATTCATTGTGAATAGATAGATAGATAGATAGATAGATAGATAGATAGATAGATAGATAGATAGATAGGCGACTGATGTGAATGTGCAACTATGTAAATTATCGGCGCTATGTAAATACCAATAATAAATAAAATACATAGATGAGGTGTGATACCCTGAACTCTCTTGTGGTCCATAATAGAAAAGCCTTGGTCATAAATTGACAGTGTATTGTATGTCTGACTCAGCTGGGGCTGGGTCAGAACTCTGCAGAGTGACCACT
This sequence comes from Nanorana parkeri, assembly GCF_000935625.1. NCBI lineage: Eukaryota > Metazoa > Chordata > Amphibia > Anura > Dicroglossidae > Nanorana > Nanorana parkeri. The sequence continues at coordinate 574,204 of NW_017306352.1, read as the reverse complement.
ACTTGCACACAGAGAGCAAGGTCCCTTCTCTACAGCATGATGGCAGGGGACAGGCCTTTTTCCTCAGACTGTGGCTGCTTTCTAAAGAAAAAGAACTGTAAGACTTTGAACACCTTTGATGCTTTTGGAATGAATTTAGTTGATTTAAACTGAACGTTTAATTGGGCTTTATGATATATTCCATCTACATTTTATTTCACTTATATTTTAACAAGTTGTCCTTATTAAGCCAAAACAAACAAGAAGTAAAATGCAGATTTGTCTTTGATAGAGTGCATCAAATACCTGTATTAGAAAATCAGCCAAGGTTTCTTATGCAAGGTGGCCCTGCAGAACTTTTGATCATGAATATGTCTGAAGAGCAAAGAAGAAGACATGAGATCTTTGGAAGGACCTGCTGTCTGGGCATCTGGCTCTAAGTCTCCATCGGCAAACCAAAAACTGTGAACTGATTAATGAATGGATAATATAGCTCCAACTGAGTTATAGCTTTATAAAGAAGTGGCAAAGAAGGTTGAAAAGGAAGACAGCTGGGTAATTTCCAAAGCCAAATATGACCAACTAATTAATCAGACTCTGAGACTCTGCTTTTAACAGATCGTTTTAAGTCTTTGACACACACAAAAATGACTCTGGAGTGAAATGTCAGATTATGTGATGTATGCACCAATGTCTCTTTCTGAATGTAGTCATATTAAGCCAGCACTTGGCGGAAAATTGGGTAAAACTAATAGGATACATGTATTATTTATTAGCCAAAGGTCCATGATGCAAAGGATAGAAATCAATTTCTGTCAGTCTGTATGATTGCAGAGAAAGTTTGTTAACCATATTTATTCACCAGCTAGGCACTATGCTATATGAATTAATTAAAGAGGAACTCCAGTAATTACAAAACTAACCCTTCCCCTGCACTGCAAGGTCTAGAGGCTGAAATAAAGAAGATATATTTACTGCAGACTCTTCTCCCCTGGAGTCTGGTGGTGTAAGGACCACTGACATCATCACGTCTAATGCAGTTCCCCTAGACAAAATGAGCACTTACAGTGCAAGAGTATCCCTACAGTAAAGGTAAGTTTTATAAAATCTCAGAATTCTTCTTTAGAGAAAACAGTGTTTTGCCCAGACAGGGCAATAAATTTGCTTTGATCCCTCCCTCAGCAGCACATAGTAACCCTTAGTTCACTCTTTTTTCTCCATTTAGCTGCCATGAGCAAAACACTGTGGACAGAATGGTGGGGGAGTGAAGGGAAGGTGAGTACTGTATATGTTGGTTGAGGTTCCATCATTATAATGAACCTTTTACTTTTCCCTGCATGGGCAAAGCACAGTTTCACTTTAAGAGAGTTTAGGGTGGTTATAAGTAATATTTCAAACACATTTTATTGCGATAAAATGTTTCTACAGAGATCCCAGAGTCATTTTCCAGTAATTTGGATTTTTATCCCGATACACCATCCATACTCAAGAATACTTGACATTTTCTTATCTGGAATGGAATGCCTTGGAAGTTTACGTTCACTTTGATAGCCTGAAGTGTACTTGGTGTGATGAAAGACATATCTTGTGTCCAGTAACAGCTCTAAGGAATTCCTCATAAGATAGCAAGGCATTCAAGTATGAATAAAAAAAAAAGTTCCCTTCAAAAAATGATTCCCACATTAGAGAAGCTCCAGTTTTCTGTGTATGTGTGACTAAGCCTTAGCGGACTTTCTGGTCGTATTTGGGTGACCAGGGGATGTTTGGCATAGGGGGCAATGGACTCCACAGCCCATAATGTTCTGTAACAGCTGGACTAGAGGTAATTTATCCAGAATTCCATGACAGGTCCATCTTTAGCCCTACATTCTGTAATCTTCCTCCTATATATTGCACAGTAGCATTATTGTAATATTCAGCAAATGTTCCCTCTAAAGATTGGCAACACATTTTTAGGCAATGTATTCAGCAAAAAGGCAAGTTAATGGAGCAAACAACTGACATGCATATAAAAAAGTGGACTAATAGTACTGACTTGACTTGTTGAAGACATTTCACTACTCATCAAAGTGGTTTCTTTGGCTTTATATGTGTCAGGATTTATCCAATCACCATGACACAGGTCACATTTTCATACTAAGCACTAGCAATATACTGGATCAGCATTTTCTTATATTTTCTAAATGAAAGGTGTCCCTTATGTCAAGGAAGCATAGATACTTTGGCAACAGGAGTAATCATAGGAGCTGTAAGTCCCTCAAGCTTCCTCTGAACATAGTTTTAATTCCACTAACTTTGGCAAGGTTATATAGTAAGTAAATGTGTGAGAACATTATACCATCCAGCATCATCTTCAATTCCAAATTATAACAGTTTCTGATGATTTCCATTATGAAATAGTTTGGTTGAGCCCCAAGTGGCAGGATGGGATGTGCTAAATGAACTTGGAGTTTAGTAGTGGCATGAGTGGAAAGTGGACAGCTGGGTACACCATGATTGCACAAATCCCAGAAGAGTCATAGTAAGAGTGTCCAATAAATTGCAGCTCAGGTTTTTGGAGTTTTTCTTAATAATATCTATAAAATCACTTATCCTACCGTGTTTGTAGACAGAGAATTGTTCCTATTGTCTGTAAAGTTTTCCTTGACATTTGATCTGCAAAGAGTGTATTGATCTCAGTGGCTCACTACGCACAGGTCCTCAGAGAAGCAACTGATTTACTGGTCAGCATGGAAGTGAACTCAGGTAGCAGAAACTGCATCTATTGTTGCACTAAAAGCCTTACCTAAGTAGTCTTTGCAGCTCTGTAGAGTCGGAGTGTGTAATAACTACAATGTCAAACATAAGCTAGGTGTGTTAATTCAAAAATTTACTTTTTGCCTCCAGATTGGATTTGCAGATTCCTAAATACAATAAATCCAGATGTAGTAGCAAGAATGTCAATCAAGAACTTTAGAACACTCAGGGGCATACCTACAAATCATGGGGCCCCATATTAAAATATTGAAAGAGAGACAACTCCAAACAGTAGGAGCAACAAAATTGAAAATAAAAAGTCAGAGGAGAGATCCGACTGAGTGTAGTATTTTATAGTACAAAGCTATAGATACTGTATGTTTTAAATAAATGTAGAAGAAATAGTGTGGTACTCACATAGATAGGTTGTGAGATATCCCCCTGGGGATATCAAGCAACTTAAGGTGCAAAAAGGCATGCAGGGAATATTTCTATCCCCGTGCAGGATGGTCGCTCTCAATGCCCCTTGGGGTGGAGTTCGAATGATCCAAAGCTCGGCAGCTAGAGGGACTCATTGTGTACTGGAGAGATAAGACAAGAATGCCTCAAAAAAGTAGGTGCAAAACAGCAGAGGCACCCAGGTGGAAGAGATAAAATGATCATGTTTCTTCAATTTAGACTTTTATTCCATGAAACACACACATAACTATCAAAATCTCTGAGAGACCTTTTTTTTTCTCTCCTGGATTGCACCCATGGGCTTTTAAATACTGAAATATGTCCCTGAGCATTGCTTCTAACAGTCCACCCTATTTCTAAGTACAGTAAAGGTTGTAAGACAGCAGAAGTGCAATCAAACATGTATACCCACCAGTGGCATAACAACTGGGGGGGGCAGCGTTGCGGCTGCCCGGGTGCAGAGATGGGGGGGGCGCGGGCCGCCGGGCAGCGACAAGCAGGGTGGCCGGGAGGAGAACAATATTGAAACAGGCAAATAGTGGGGACAGCTCTGGGGCCTCGGCTGCGAGACCCATCAAGCAGCAGCCGCGACCTCATGCTGGAGAGAGACTCGCCTTGACCCGGTAACCTGCCGCTCTCCCGCACGTCAGTGTGTTTTTTTTTCCTTTTTTCTTTATAGCCAGGAGGACAGCTTAGGTGGTTCGTGTACAGTACTTGCTATTATAGAACATTGAATAGAACACAGTTGAACTTGAAAGTTTCAAGTTCAACTCTATTCTATTTCATGTTCTATAATGGCATTGTCTTTACTAATACACTACAAGCAAGCAGTCCTACTGGGCCTTGTAGTTCTCTATGCTATGAGGCTGTATGAATTACTGTCCTCCTTAAAGTATAAGTATTACAGTGTCACTATAAAACATATAATAGAACATAATTTAACTTGAAACTTTCAAGGTCAACAATGTTCTATTCTATGTTTTATTTTGACACTGTAATACTTGAACTTTCAGGAGGACAGGAATTCATACAGCCTCATAGTATAGAGAACTACAAGGCCCAGTAGGACTGCTTGCTTGTAGTGTATTAGTAAAGACAATGCCATTATAGAACATGAAATAGAATAGAGTTGAACTTGAAACTTTCAAGTTCAACTCAGTTCTATTCAATGTTCTATAATAGCAAGTACTGTACACGACCCGCACAGCAATGGCGAGATCGCGCAGTCCTGGTCAGACCACGAACAGCGCCCTGAGACCCCACACAGCCCTGGTCAGACCCTGCACAGCTTCCTGAGATGCTGCACAGCCCTGGTGAGCAACACAGAGTATGTAGCTTCATATTATTCTGCATTGCTGTATAATGTATTGCTGGATTTCTAGTCCTTTATGGCCGGTTGCGATTCTCCATTACTGTATAATGCATTGCTGGGATTTGTAGTCCTCTACAGCTGGAGCCATTCTGCATTGCTGTATAATGTATTAAATGTATTGTATTGAATTATCCTTAGAACCAGAGGGACAGGATGGATGAGGTGGTGATATAATGATTGTGGAGGGGAGCGCGCAAAATTTTGTTCTGCCCCGGGCGCCCGTAACTCTGGTTACGCCACTGATACCCACTTATATACTTTTCCTCAAGTCCAGAAATTACTCTTGAAAGGTTCAATGTTTAAGAGCCCAAAGCTTCTGTCTTGGCTTTTATTTATGCTAATACACCGTAGAATGTCTGATCGTCAGTATTGAATTATCTGGCAGCATTCCCAATATGTTACAAGCTTTTACTAAAAGCCAGAGTCACTGATCTTACCATCGTAAAATCCTAGACCTTGGTTGGAGATTATTAATGTTTTGCTGCTCTCTTATTTGATGGGATTGTTTAGAGAACAGTAGCCATAAACATTCAGTAATATGATAGAATCTTAATATATTATAATGTTTTTTTTTCTCTTTGCCATGCTTTAACTAAGCTGGGTTTTATTGACTAATGCCCTGCTTTAGGATGTTTTGCACATTGTATCCCTCACCTTGGCATACATTTGGCATCTTCAGCAGCTTCTTTGCATTTACGTGATTATGTTTTCTAAATGGGAATTAAAGAAGGATCTTTGGTTTGTATAGCTAGATTTACTTTGTTGTGGTCGATGGAATATACAGTATATGTGTGTAATCTAATGTTACATGAACAGTGCTACATATAATTTGTTCTTGGCATAGTACAATACTACAAGGGAGTCAAGAGTGAAACAGTTCAGAAATCTTTGAGCTTTGTCCATTTTTGTGTTTTCTGTGTAACATGTTTTCTTCACCAGTAGGGTAGGGTACCCGGTACCTATAGAATCATTAAAGTCCACCCAAAGTAGCTATTTGAATGGTGACATTTTTGATATTGCGTTTTTAAGCCCAACTGATTTTTTAGTTTAAATCAGTTTGACTAACTACATTCCAGGTGCATCAAAACAAAAGGTGTGCAAAGTCTTTAATTTCATCTTCTTTAGAAAGCAGCTAAAGCCTGAGTAGAAATACCTGTTCTCTGCCAGCATACTTTAGAATAGGACCCTTGGGCTCTGTGTGGAGGACAGTGTTTTCTCTGCTGAGTCAGAGGTAGAACTCACTATTCAGAAGGGAGCATGAGCGCAGCTGATTAGAGATCTGACTCATCAGATAAGTGTCCTTCTCTGCTGCATGCTGGCAGGGGAGTGGCTTTTCTACTCTCGCTGTGACTGTTTTCTAAAGAAAACAAAGTGTATAACTTTGCACACCTTTTGTTTAGATGCTCCTGGAAAGCATTTAGTTAACTTAAACTGAAAACTTAATTAGGATTTAAAGAATTTTTAAAAGTTAACTGCACTGCAAAGGTTAATGGGTCTACAGGTGAAAATAAATAACAAATACTCACCTGATCCTTGGTCCTGCAGCACTGACTGCTCACCTCTCTCCCCCTCCTCTCCAGCTGTGATATGTCCCCAGGCATCTTAAAGTTTAATAGGCCCCTTAATCCCCTAATTGCCATGACTGCTTAGGCTTATAAAGTTAGGTAATTTCATGTAATCATCATGTCTGGGAGGCAGGGGTTATTCACATGCAGGTAGTAGGGAGCGAGCAGGTTCTGTATCCCCAGGACAAAGTGGTGGTCAGGTCACACCTTTGAGAGTCAGGACATGTCTGCCTTTTTTTTCTGGGCATGCCGTACAGCCAGAGTATACATCCTCCTCCTCCATGGTGCAGAGCACGGCATTTTCATCTGCAGCTGCAAACGTGCTATTTTCTTCCTCCTCTTCTACAGCTAATTTAGTAATTGCCCTGAAAATTGTCATGGAGTATTTGGCTAAATTCTTTCAGTACGCCATCAGTAACTTGACGCAAGGGGATGCTCAAGAATTCTTGATATCAGATGCAGAAGGAGTTAGTGCCAGGAGCATAGAGGGGTGGGACAACAGTCAATAAGAAGCAATTGCTATTCCTGCATCTGCAGCTTACTGCCAAGTGTGCTCTAGGGATGCTGTAATTTTTGCAGATGTGGACTCTATCGCTTGAAGCTGCAGATGATGCAACAGATGTAGATGTAGATTCTTGTAGAGTGAAGGAAAGGTAGAAAGGGAGGAAAAGGAGTGTGGGTCTTTTGCTACTGACCAGTATCAATCATGTGTCGCTTCCACCAAGCTTCATGGTAAGGAATCGTTCAAAAAATGATATACAAATATATTCAAAAGGATGTGGCCGTACGCTGTCATACGCACACCTGAACTGCAGATGTATGCGGGTCCATTGTCCGCACTTGGACGCAATCAGGAGGCATCCTGTCTGCGGACACCCGGACCCGTACAGATGTGCAGTTTGGGTGTGTGTATGACAGTGTACGGCCATGTCCTGCCATAGGGAAGGACTGGCTGCTGCATGCCATCACACGCAGCACCCGTCGGTCCTGGGATCGGCCATTTACAGACATGCATGTCACATGGACGTGTACGCCCCGTGTGAGCCCCATGTGAATGAGGCCTTAACGAGGCTACCAAAATGATGAGCCATGACAAGGTGGGGATTAGTGACACAATCTCTCTTGTGTTCATCCTGGAGCACACATTGTGTGGTCTTATAGCTTGGGCAGAGAAGGCACAGCAGCAAGATTAAGAGGAGGACTTGCTACAAAGGAGCCTTTGCCTACTGCCTTCATTCCTGTAAGGCAGAGGCATTATAAGGCCGAGGAGGATGAGGTGTTGGAGGGGATGATTCACCCCTCCCATACCCCGGCGGTTGTACCTACAGTAAGTGAAGTGAGATTATTGAGGACAATGTTGAGGACTCAGAGTTCTTTGATGCAGGAAATGTATGGAGTCTTTTATGCTCAACTGTCTGAACACTGGAAAAGGCTGCAAACTTTTAAAACATTGTAGGATTTCCCTGCAGCAAACATTAGAGATTTTGGAGCTATGGTTACACTGTGGAAACATTGTAAGGCACCTTTATAGAGCAAGTCACCACATTAGGAAAGGTA
>NW_017306352.1:560937-566517 GCF_000935625.1 Nanorana parkeri | reverse complement strand
GGCAACACCTCGTGCTGTGCTGAAGGCCTCTCAGATAGCAAAAAGACTGCAGTGCAAACCAGAAGATCCAGCGCACACTGTTCAACCTTTGTCCAGTGGTCCAGCCTGGATACCCAGTAGTCCATGGGGTTCTCACTTTTCAGAGTGTCTGCATCAGCCATGAACCCAACATAGTTCTCAATCATGTTGGAGATCCTTCCACAATCAGGAAATATGGCAAATAAATCCTTATTCAGCAATTCCTCAAAGTGCTGCATTTTGGTCTCCCTCTGGGATGATTCCCTCATTGTCTCTCTTGATGTCACTTCCTTCTTGCTGAATTATTAGCTTCTTTTCTTGGTTAGATCAGCAAAATAAAATCCCTTCACTGTGTTTTACATTGGCTCCAGTAGATTCTTGTACATTCCAGCTCTTATTATTATTATTATGTGTACCATGTTACACCCAATTGGCACATATACAGTATGTGTAGTTCTGGCTTGTTCCCTATAAGCCTATAACATGAACAGCCTTTTAGTGATATGTAACATACACCTTGCCAACTTAGAGTCCACCTTCGCTCCAGGAAAGAAGCTGACAGTCGTGTAGATACTTGTCATTAAGGTTTGAAGATGAAAAGATGGTTTTGCGCTAAGTTAGAGTGCAACACATGCCAAAAAAAGCAGTAAGTAGGTTCAATATCAACATATCTATACAAGCATACATGCTTGTTTACAAGGCACTGTTGTTAAACTAGTGTAGCTAGTACACAAGGGCTTATTAAGTCAATACAAATAGATATGATAATGTGCTGTAACTCAGATTTTAGTTAGCTGAAGACAGATCAGTGAATGATGAATTTTAAGTGGTTGTTCTGGGTCGCTATTTTGTCAAGATTACCACATGTACTACTGATAGAGATGAACAAAATGAACAAAAGATTTTTGCGTCACACTTTATGACAAAATTTGCCATTTTGGCATACATTACATTTAATAAGGGAGGATAAATGAAGATAATTTTCTGTGGTTTTTAAAGGTGCAATATTCTTTAAATAGCTCCTCGGGGTTAGGGAAGCTCCTTTCAATTATCCATTTATGCATTCTGATTATTACCTAATCACTCTGCATAGCAAAATCGGAGGCTAATTTTGTTCAAATCGGTAATTGCACAGCAAAATCAATTTCAACTAAATGACTCCTCTTGTCCCTCCCTACTTACTGTTTATTGATATCACCCCATAGAAGAGACTTATTTTTCTCTTCCTATTCTGTCTGATGCTCATCACCTGAGGAACAAGTGATGGTAACATTTCTTATGGGGAACAGACAGCAGTTCAATCCTGTCATGCATTTTTCTTGTCCTACTAGAAAATGTGTTTTTATTTACTTTCACTTTCTGTTCTGCCCAAAACCATTCAAAAAGTAAGCAGGCAGGGGCTCTAACCCTTCCCTGCTCTACCCAAAGATAAAAATACATTTTTGGCTGGGGTTGGGCTCCAGGCACAGAAGTTTAATGTTATATGCAAATGTGTCCTGACATACCTGAAAAAGTGTCATAAAGTGTCGCAGTGCATGTATTCTTCTGTAAAATAAGTATAATAAGCCCTGGAAGGGGCTTCTTCCTGACATACTGGACATCATTTAATCTGAAAGAGAGCTGGCACTGTATTGGTGAGCAGGTCAGTCTGTGGAGCATACCGCTTGAAGTAAGGTGTGCATAGCAGCTGGAACTGCTGGGACTCTTTGTTTTTACCCAAATTGGGCTTAAAAGATTGGGCTTTTTATTCTCATCATGATCATTGAAATGCCCATAATATACTTTCCCAGTGATAATAGAAAAAATAAAAAAGATTGCGAGGATATACAGCTACACATGGTGTGAACCAATGGAAAAGAAAACATATCACCAGTTAGTAGCAATACTATACCAATAAAATGTCTGTTTCTAGATCAAAATTTTGCTGTAAAGTATTTAACTCTAATTAATGAGCTGTGTATTTTATAAATGAAAGCCTATAAATGTGTGCGTAGCTTTTATCATGAGTTACTAATGAAATGTCTTTCAACATCTCTCAAAAGTAATTATATAGTTGTGTAGACCAAATAAGCATATAGACGTTTTATTCTCATGAGCATGTCTGGCTTTCATTGCTTTTTCAACAATGCCAAGCCTTTTCCAGGGATGATACTCTGAATTGTCATTGGACACTTCTTTCATTTAAAAAAAAATACAATGCTAACTGTTATTTTAGTATGTTAGTTGCCTATGGATTTTCAGTCTATATTGGTAGTCTTTTTGTAGTTTAGAGACCACCATGACTATGCTGGAAACAAATTTTGCCATACAAGATGCCTAACGTGTAAAGACCAAGAAAGAAAGTCTGTGTATTGATTAAAAAGTCAGTTAACGGGCCAAGATGTTTCAGAGGTTAAAAGAAATCCCCTTCATCAGGACTTTAAACTTAAAGGAGTTAGAAATACTTTGACTGCAACATCACCTAGTGCATTTTTGGTTTGAGGGCTGCTTCAAAAAAGTTATTGTATTTTGAGATATGGAACCCTAAGGCCCTACAATAGTAGACTAAAGAATTGGGACCAAGCATTACAGAACCTACATCTCCATGAGACAAAAATTGAATTTTTTTCTGAAAATGTTGCTTGTCTGGCTGTGATGCTGATCCAATATTAAAACTAATTATGCAGATAAGAAGTGCAGGGGGAATAAGAAATACTCTCCCTGTTGTTTAGAGCCGGCATGGGGCACTACAGCTGTCACACACCAGCCCTATATGGAAAGCTGAGAGATCATATAACTGCTGGTTGGACAACTCTATGTCTCTTCTCCTTGCAGAGAGCAGTGACTTTCAGTCGCTGCCCCCTGCAGGGATTCCCCCATGCACTCTCTGTTCCTCCAGTACTCACTGAAGATTCAGACAGGGGAGGGGGCGATTGCCGCTGGCTCTAGAGAAGCAGAGTCAGCTGTCAACTTAGGCAGCCGGGGTGAATCCTGACAATGTTGTAGGGATTTTTCTTGGCTGCAGTGCTGTAAGCAGATTGCAGGCAGTAACCTGCTATCTGCTAACTTTGGGTCACAGGAGGACATTAGTGAATGCCCTCCTGTGACCCAGAAGAGAGTTAAAGCCAATGTTTGGCTTTACTTCTCTTTAAGAAAGTATTGAAGAATTGGAACAGAATGATAGCATGGCAGTTAGCATTTTAAAAGGAGGTCAGCCATGACTGTCCATGTATTATCTGTCATGACAGGTTTACTTTAAAGATGAACTGTTCTTAGTACTGCATGCATCTAAATAGATCATATCACATGAACTCAGCAGAATTTTAGAGATGTAGAAACTCTTTATGTGAAAAAACAACCTTTACTGCTTATGGTATCCCCATAGTTCTAACAGTCATAAACACGTGGACGAATTGTGAGCTGGGTTTTGTCACTTCTGTTCAGAATGTTATAGCTGAGCATATCTGAATTAAGAGCAAAATAAAAATAAAAAGTTGTGCTGGTCATCATGATAATTTAATGGTGGTGGTAAGCACAATTTGAGCCCCACTGACTCCCGGTGATTGTAAAGAAGAATGGTCACTCATAACAAGGTTATTCTTGGTGTCTGGTGTAGCTGTAGGGGTGAACAATTCCAATGATCCACTCTTAGATAGGTCTATCCACTTCCAAAATGCGGGTCTGCCAAGATGCTACTTTAATGACAAAATTACAGATGTAAACATCTGGCTTCAATTAACAGCAGCCTCCAGAGGGATATGCTACGGAGTCTAATGTGGAGCAAAAACTGATGGAGCAGCAGATTAAGGTAAATGTGACAAGTGATATCTATGGCAAGGTGAATTTTCATTCATTAACCTCTATTTAGGAAATCAGTTGGTTGCCCACTATCCAGCCTTCCAAGATTCAGAAAAAGAGACAAATGTTTAATTGGTTATATTAAGTAATTAAAACAGTTAAACAAAAGTTTAAAGTGGAGTTCTTGTGTAAATACAAAATACTTCCTGATACTTCCTGTTAGGCAGAAGAATTCCTATTGGCTGCTGCCCTGGCCGGAGATTTATAATAGAATTAAACCTTCTTTTTTGTGTGCATATAAGCAGTAGACATATGCAAAAACATAAAAACAATAAACAAGATACCATACAGGTTATTACTTACCTCTATCTCCGCCGGTCGCTCCCGTCTGAAGATCTGAAGATTCTCGAGCAGCCATGAAGGATCACGGGGTAGACTCATGCGCAGTAGAGATCTTTGGCTGGGAGTAGAGGAGAGACACAGGGTAAGTCAATGCATGCAGCCAGGAGCGTGGACTTGTCATACTCCGCGGTACAGGAGGACACAGCCGTTAGTGCTGGATCAGAGACCGGCAACAGTGCTGGAGGGATTGCTAAAAACTACTGGAAAGAAGATGATCAGATCAAGAGGCATCATTTAAGGTAAGTCTTTTCCACTGCCTGTGCAGAAGGGGAGGACAGTGTTGGAGTACCTGGGGAAGGAGAGGGAAGTGTTCCCTTATACTGTCAGGACCCTCAGACTAAGTGGAAATCAAAGTGAAGCTGGGATCAGAGCTGCCTATAGAACAGCCAAGAGTCTGTGCATGAGGCTCAGGTCTATTTATGTGGAGCTGCTGCTGCAAATCAAGGAAAAAAGTCAAGGAAAAAAACTCTGGAGCTGTAGAAGAGTCACATGGCTGTGCAGTTGCTGTTCCTGTGTTTCTTTTGGGGTGAGTGTGCCAGAGAGCGCCAAGGCCACATGTGCTTAATCAGGGGTGTCAAACTCAATTTCACTGCGGGTCGCATCAACATTATAGTTGCCCTCAAAGAGTCTGTAAGACTATATAAATGTATCTTCTCTTTATCATATTAAATAATTGCCTCTGCATTCAAGCATTACTGGTTTTAGTAATACCATAATAACTAGCTCTGAAAGCAAAAGTCTAGGAAAAATAATGGCAATTAGTGTAATAGTGTGGACTCTCAGATAGCTGTGCAGGTTCTATGGTGGGATGTGCGGACTTTCAGGTGGCTGTGTGGATTCTATGGTGGGCTGTGCGGACTCTATGGTGGGCTGTGCGGACTCTCAGGTGGCTGTGCGGGGTAATTCTGGGCCGTTTGGACTCTCAGGTAGGCTATACGGGTCTATGTTGGGCTTTGCGGACTCTCAGGTGACTGTATGTACTCTCATGTTGGCTGTGTGGGGTCTATGCTGGGCTGTGCGGGGTCTCAAGTGGGCTGTGCGGGGTCTATGGTGGGCTGTGCGGGGTCTTATGAGGGCTGTGTGGTTTCACCTGTGGTCCTAGGTGGTCTCAGCGGGAGCAGGTGGCGGGAAAGGAAGGAGGAGATTATTAGCCGGCGCTGTAGGAAGGCACCACAATTCACAAAAAGGCTGCCGGGACCTTGCTGGGGACCTCAGCAGCCTTCCTGTGAAGCCCCGCAAATCTCCTTTACTTGAGCCCTCTGAACAAAATGAGCACCTAACCCTTGCAGTGGCGGTAGCCCCACTGCAAGGGTAAGTTTTTTCTTTACCAGGAGTATATAATACTTTTAATACTTCCTTAGGTACTACAAATATTATATATAT
>NW_017306352.1:539180-559578 GCF_000935625.1 Nanorana parkeri | reverse complement strand
TTTTTTTTGACGGCAGTAGAGCTGCCGGACAATAGAAAACGATTGGGCGGAGCTAGCTGTTACTGCTAGCTCCGCCCAATCGTTTTCAATTTACTTTTTTTTACTTTTTAAACTATTTTTCTGTTCTGCTCGGTCCCTCTGAGGGCTCAGCGGCATTCGGCTATTCACTCACTGCTGTTCGGCATCTATAAGAATAGGCTAAACAGCAGTGAGTAGCCTGTCGGAGGTTCGGCTCAGCCGATCCAGATGTTGGATCGGCCGAGTCGAACTCCTTCTGCACTTCGGGTCGGCCAAACCGAAGCCATGCGAAGCAAGCCGATGTAGTGCAGCCCTGGAAGTTATCTGTGGAGATGAGAAAATCCACTTTGCATTTGGTTCAGTTTACCTGGAGTACAGCTGAAAAAATTAATTCAAACAACCAGTTTACTAAGATCAGTGTCAGCAGTAAGACCCTAAAGAGTGAAAGCCCATGTCCAAAGGGATTTGCAGTGTTTCTCTCCTGGACGGCTGGGAGCGGGAGGCTCCCAGAGCACCCGGGAGAGTTTTTTTTCTTCGTTTTTTTTGACGGCAGCAGAACCGCCGGACAATAGAAAACAGTTGGGCGGAGCTAGCTGTCATTGCTAGCTCCGCACAATCATTTTCTATTTTTTTTTTTACTTTTTTAACTATTTTTCTGTTCTGCTCGGTACCTCTGAGGGACCGAGCAGAACAGCCGAGCCGAATGACGCTCAGCGGCATCCGGCTATTCACTCACTGCTGTTCGGCATCTATAAGAATAGGTCGAACAGCAGTGAGTAGGCTGCCGGAGGTTAGGCTCAGCCGATCCACATGTTGGATCGGCTGAGTCGAACTCCTTCTGCGCTTTGGGTCAGCCGAACATGCTGAGCATGTTCGGCCGACCCGAAGCCATGCGAAGCAAGCCGATGTATGTCTGATTTCAGCCGATATATGGCTGAAATCAGCCGTATCAGCCTGAAGTGAATAGCCGAACAGTGTTCGGCTCACTTCACTTCAGGTCGGTCATTCACTCGGCTGTCTACGGAAGCTTAGTGAATAGACCCTCATGTCTGAATGGATAGTGCTGCGTAGTGACATTAACATGTCTTTCATTGTGGTATCTGATAGCGGTTGATAAGCTGTGGGGAAGCAGGTAATGGAGTCATGCAATTCCCTGGTGTCATCCTGGGAGTTCTCTACTTGACTCACTGGCGTGGAGTGACTGCAGTCAACAGTCATCTGCTGCTTTGATTTAGCTGGGCTGCCTGAGTGAGAGGAAGAGGCGGAAGATGCGCCTCGTGGGGCCGGAGAGGTTGCCTCGATCCGCCCGCCAGCTGCGGGAGCTTTCTGTGTCTGCGCTGATGAGGCAGACGGAGCTGAAGAGGGAAAGCCGCCGCCATCTTGGCCACCCCTCTGTGACAATACATAACAATCACAATACAATTCAAGACAAGATGGTAAGAAGGGCCCTGCACCTGAGGGCTTACAATGTAAAAGGTAGGGGCCAGTGATACATGAGGAAGTAACTGTGTGGGGATGAATTGTTTGAGAATGTGATGGTTGAGTGGTTAGTTTGAGGTGGGATAGGCTTCCTTGAAGACATGAGTCTTAAGGGATTGCCTAAAGGCAGTCAGAGCGGAAGATAGATGGACAGGTTGGGGTAAAGAGTTTCAGAGGATGGGAGAGGATCTAGGGAAGTCCTGGAGGTGAGTATTGGTGGAGTTGACGAGGGAGCTGGAAAGCAGAAGGTATTTTGAAGAGTGGAGAGGACAGTTACGGTGATACTTTGAGACAGGGTTTGAGATATAGCCGGGGGCAGAGTTGTGGATGGCTTTATAAGTCGTTAATATTTTGAATTTTATTTTGCCATTACTGGGGGTCCCACTCTTCACCTTCTTCATTGGAATTTTAAATTAATTTTATATTACAGGCAACATTAGGAGTAGGAACACTTCAAGGTTGGTGAAAACAGTAAGAACCCAAAGGGGAGAGAGAACAAAGAAATATGACCGGTGAATCTCAACACTGGGGTCTCTAAGAGATGTAATATGCCAGCAGATGGTTGAGCTCCCTTAAACTCATGTAAAATCAAAATAGAAAAATTTGCACCTGAGTGTAAATGTTTTGTTTTATGTAATGTTTTATGTTGTACAAATGTAAAAAACAAAAATTGCAGTAGTTCTCTTTAGGGTCACAGGAGGACATTTACTAATCTCCTCCTGTGATGCAAAACTGAGTATATAGTGGGCTATTGCATGTGTACGTTCCCTTAATGTTTTGGGGTGCCTTTGAAAATGCATGCAATATGTGTTGTGGAAACACATGCATTACTGCAACGCAAAAGTGTGGATGGGCCCTAAAGGGGCCTACAAGTTTCGACTGCTCAACATAAAATGTGTATGATACACAGTAAATGTCAGTCATCTATTTTCGTATACCTGTCCCTGCCAAACATATGACACAAAAACCTCAATAATGGACATAAAAACATGCATCAACAATCATAAAAGTATGCACATGTAGAAACAGTATATGTTAAAGACATGTTAAAGACAACTGCTACTGTGCCTGTATAGATATGAATTGGCCCAGTTTACTGGCTAAATGTTTTCTTTCAAAGTTATATTTACATTTTCCCATTCTGTATGTGTTAGCTGTTTAGTGAATTCTGCACATTCATCAATCACCCAGTTTCTTCAACGGTGACACTGCTTATTGTCTTTTAAATTGGTCTTAATGAGGTTCTCCTTACTATTCCCTAGGTGTTCCACAAGTGAAATGAATGAGTAATAGGTATAAATGATGGATCTGGAATAATGCCTCTCATTGTAGAAGGTTTATGGTGCGCTGTCTGTGTGACTCCCGGCTCAGAGAGTATTCCAGTAGCACCTACAATGGCTTCTCAATCAGTGCTAAGGAAAAACTCATGAACGCATCATCTGCAAAACACAACACAGACTGTTGTTACTGTGCAGATACCCCATCTTCACTGACAAAAGGTCCCATTTACACACCTTTTGTCAAACAAACCCTGTCTCATTTAATTAAGCATATATACATAGCATGACATACTACACACACTAATCTGGATTGCAAACACATGTTGCAGGTTGTTTTTTTAGTTACCTAACTTACATGGATAAAATGAGAAGAAATGGAGTCATTTATGAAAATAATATTCTAACTCCAGATTAAACATTGTTGGGGGGATTTATCAAAAGCAATGCAGACAAAATCGGGAGCAGCTGTGCATTGCAACCAATCAGCTTCTCTCTTCAGTCTGTTCAGTTAAGATTTAAAAATGAAAGGGAGAGGCTGATTGGTTGCCATGCACAGCTGCTCCAGATTTTGTCTGCTCCAGTTTTGATAAATTCCATTCTGTGTATTTAAAATTAGAGTAGCATGAGAAGGGTTAGGACCTCTATCTTGTTTTTATTGCTGTCTGTGCCCTTGGAATGTAAAGTGAAAAAGACATTTTGAATTAAAAACAATATAAAATGTAAAATGTTTAGTTTCTATTACTGGTAGAGCAGCCAAAAATGTTGTCAAAGTGTTGCCTTTTAGTGGGTAAAAATACAAACGTTTGGAGTTCTAAAGCTCCTTTTTCAGGTAATGCAACACAGAAATAAATAATTATAATTATTATATATAGCAAATTCATTGCATTTATTATATGACATGTAAATAGGTTAACAACAAGATGGCACGCTTCATAGGATCGCTCATTATCATTAGCACTTCATTAATTTTGTTAGCAGTTTTCATGGGGACATTGTGTTTCCTCTCAATCCGAGATTTCTTCTCACTAAGGGGCTGATTTATAAAGCACCTGCCCAGCGTGTATCAGGGCGAATGAAGTTCGCATGGCATTAATGCCATTAGATTGAGCAAGGAATTTCCTATGCTCTTCAGCTCTATCTATTGGCAGTAATGTCATGTGAATGTAACTCGCCCAACAATAAGCTGGGCATAAGCTGGGCAAATGCTTTATAAAATAGACCCTTACTGGCAGGTAACTGGCAGATATTTTACATCACATATGCCAGGTCCAGTCTGGTGGGATCTGCAGCAGTTTTCTATATCGAAAATTGCCGTGCTCCATTCGTCAATAAGGCACAGAACCTGCACCAGTTTCTTTTTTGCTCAGACAGACCTGAAACAGATATCTATCTGCTTTGGTAACGTGGTGCACTCCACTCGCACCCGCTTCCTTTATTCGTCTATAACATAATCTTGCTGCACTCCTTACCGGATATCCCAAATACCATGGGTGCTCGAAATGACTGCAGATGGCGTGACCTGTAGCAAGACTGTATTGAAAACCAATACAATAAATAAATATAAATAAATAATAATAAAAACAAAAAAACAACCAAAGTATGTTTTGCTTCTAGGGTTTGTTTATTTGCGCCTGGATCATTTTAATATATTGTGAGGAATCAAGGAAGCTTATTGGAGATGTCACCAGCACACCGTAGCAGAATAAAGCAAACTTCTGTTTATTGATGCATGTTGTCATAACATAGACGAAACGTTTCGGGGGCCCTGCAAGGTCTCCTTCATCGGCTTGTAGCTTACAACTCACAGACATTATATACTTATATACACACAGTGCAAATTGTAAACAAACCGCCGCCCCCCTAACCGCCGCCCCCCTACCCCCCTGACCTTACATTACAATCCCTCCTGAAATAATTACATTTAAAAATAATGCATATGGAGCAGATACACATAAAAATAAAAACTTGTTAATACCATCAACTGCAGATGAACCAAAGCATCCAGGCACAGAAAATGAAGAATGTCAGAAAGGATATAAAAAAGCCATACCGTGCTGTCAAAAGCGCCAATTGCGATCACAGCCATTAGAAGCGGGTTAAAGCCACCCATTACTATAGTTAATAAACTGCATGCAGATACACAGTGTGACAAGAGCCCTCCCTCAGGTTCTTGCGTCATACATTGTAAACCTCCTTGTATGTATTTCGGCTGGCTGAGAACCGCTACCCTCTGCGCATGTGCTAGTACCCCAGCAATGGATGATGCCCCTTGTAACAGAGACATCCGCCTGCCCGCACAGGCTCACTATTGGTTAAGGGAACTAGGCAACCAATGACGCCAGCTCAACCCACCCATGCAGGCGCACAGCTCAAGTGAGTAACAAGGTAACCAATAATGCTGGCTGCTGTGCCATTATCATTCATAATGGTAGGCAAACATTTGCATATTGCCTGTGGTCTGTGAGTTGTAAGCTACATCGTCATTTCAAACCTGATAAAGGGGACCCTGCATGGCCCCGAAACGTTGCATCTATGTTATGATAACATGCATCAATAAACAGACGTTTGCTTTATTCTACTACATTTCCATCTGCTGGTGACATCTCCAATAAGCTTCCTTGATTCCTCACACTATATCAAAATGATCCAATTATTATTTATTGATATTTATTTATTGTATTGGTTTATTTATTTTTCATAGGAACTAAGACATTTGTTTATTATTGGCTGTGGGAAATATCCTCCTCTGTATAAAGATGGGTCACTTTCCTCCCAAGCAAGGCCTAGAAGGAAAGCGTACTAACAGTGTTTCGCGAGGCAAATTTGTTATCAGCAGAGAATAGCTGTGGAAAATACAGTGACCAGATACACTCAGTGAACGGAGAATTCAGAGGAATCGGGGGAAAGACATGGCATCCCCAAGGCATGAAAGAAAACACAGCCGTGGTGGAAATGTTAACATGTTGGAGGAGGAACCACCATGCTAGAAATTCCTCTGGAAAAAGGACATCATTTGTTTGAACAAAGTGCGTGGACCTTTCTCAGCACACTCAACTGGAAAAGAAAATATATAGACACCACAGGGCTGATTCACTAATCAGCAGCTAGTTGTTATGATTACATTGCTTCTGTCATCCTTTAGCAGCCTGATGTAAGGTAAAGTAATAGTGTGCAAATATCAAACAAATTTTCAGCACAGGCTCAGGCTTAGAAATACATTGTAAACTTTACATGATAGGGGTAAATATATATATATATATATACACAGTATATATTAGTCCAGATCTAGTATTTTTATGATGTAATCCACCACTGAGAAAAAAAAAAAATTCAGCTCCCCTAAAGCAAGCACAAAAGGACAAAGTATATCTTAAACTAAGGAACATGTTTAATATATGTATAATATACAGGTAGCCCTCAATTTACGTGGGGTTAGGTTTTTGAGGGAATGGAGGGAATGGTTGTAAATAGAAACCGGTGTAAATTGAAACCCACTATATAATCTAAGTCAATGGGAAGCGAGGGAGTTATGCCCTAGGCCTTTCTCAAAATTGACATAAGTGATAAAATACAGGTACATTATATTTAAAGCTGCTGCATGTAAATGTAAAATGTACCTGTATTATGTTATTTATGTCAATTTATGTCAATGAGAGAGGCTTGGAACATAACTTTCTCACTTTCCACTGACTTACATTATTTACTGGGTTTCAGTTTACACCAGTTTCTATTCAGAACCATTCCTTCTTTTGAGAGAGTCCTGGAACCTAACTCCCTCACTTCCCATTGATATACATTATATATTTGGTTTCAGTTTACAACACTCCCAGAAAAGGGTGCTATTTTGAATCAGTGCAAATTGAACCGTTGTAAACCGAGGGCCACCTATATATTGCATTTTCAGTGATTACCTACTTTTAGTTTTTATTGCAGTATTTACTTTAAAGTCCCTTTTGAATGCAGCTTTCATATTTTTTCAAACAATAGCTATTCCATGTTTTTGTAGTTGCATTAAATAAAGCAGCCTGTACATTAGCCACTAGAGGGAGTCAAACCTCAATTGCAGCGACACCGCCTCCCTTCTTAATAACTGTTGGGATAACATAGAGTGTGCATTGTTTGCAATGTGTCAGTAGATTCATAGACTTGCATTCTGAGAAGAAGCAGTAACGCACACCCACATAGACACAGTGGGATAATCCTGAGGTCCATGGTCTAGGGCAAACCTTATAAGGAGTCTGTTGCCTCAGGCTGCATCTCTTTGGGTCGCATGGGGAATAGTGGGCAAGGGGGGTGGGTGGCAGGCATGGTGGCATGGTCACACTGCTGCACAATGTTTGCAGTGTACCTGCTGCACACTTTCCAGCCAGAGTGTCCCAGGCTGCTATGAGCTGGGCAGGGAGATGTGTAAGGGCCATACACATCTCCCCATCCAGCAACCTGGGACACTCTGGCCGGGACCCGCCCAGCCTCAGGTGGCGAAAAGGCTAGAGACTACCCTGCATGGCACCCTGGGATTCTATTCTCAACACAAATTGAGGGACTGTCCCACCAAATATGGGACTGGCCAAATCGAACCAAGTTTCACAAATCTTGTTTTTTTTTTTTTTTTATTATTTCACTGCAGAATGAACAAAATTGTCACACTATTATAGGAAGTGGAAACAAACTGGCAGGAGTAGCAGGTAATAAAACTATGTTACAGAGGAGAAACAGAAAAACCAAAGATGTTGTTACTGACAGACTGCATATTATATGTAATTTAATAATTTTGCCCACAGTTACACTTTAACTTATAATAAGATTGCTGCAATACCCTGGAGGCTCCCTCTAAGTACTTGTGCCTGTAAAACAGAGGCAGTAAGGGGGTCATATGGGTTTTGTCAGTCAATCAGTGGCTTTCCCCACATAAAGATCTCAACCGATTCTAGAATTCTAAAAATATTGTATATTTTGGGTTTCACACTCCTTGGGAAAATATATAACATTTTGAATTTCTGAGGTCTGGATCACTTTTATTTCCCCGGTTTGGGGATCCCCCACTTCTCTAACTTGCTAAACCTAAAAATATGTGGTCACGCAACAGATTCAATGTATGAACACAAACCAGATTGGATAGGTTAAAAAAAAGTGTCCATGAAATCTAAGCAAATTAGAAACATGTCCACAGCATGTTACAATCTCTTCTTTGATCCATTTCAATTCCATTTTGATAATAAGATATTTTCATTTTTATATCATTCATTCTAAACCTAGAATTTTCTACCATCAGATTGCAATGTTTATGGTGAGCTTTAGATGTTGTGGAAACCAACAGCTTTTTTTTTTTTTTAACACACTTCAATTTTACAAGAGACAGTATTCTGTTTTTCTAGCAAAAACTATCTTACAGCAATAATCCCTGTTAAAAGATAACTAGAAAACATGTGAGCCTTTCAACACTCACTGTCTGAATGGTAGATGATAGTCGGAGAGCTGAGTTTATTTACTCTGCTGTGCTGGTTTCCATAAGAACAGCCACAAAGTTGTAGATATGACAGCAACAAATGGAAATGACTAAGCAAAGGCAAGGTACAGAATTCTAAGAATGTGTCATAGCAGAAACCATATTTTCCATCCTAGATAGACCGTTGCAAACAAATAGTACATTTGGTATAATACATGCAGATAAGATAAAGTAGGTGTAACACGGAAGTAATGCACTATATACTGTATATATATATATATATATATTTTTGTATGCGTGTCTTTATGCACACATGCAATACTCGAACTCTGGATCTGGTTGTACACGGTTAGAATTTCATAGCAAACACAACCCCTATAATTTATTCAATAGATTTCCTGGGAAACCACTTTTAAGGACTGTTTGATACCAATAGCATTACAGCATATTTATAAAGGGATTCAGTGCAAGTTTCTTAGGGAGGCATTAGTCCTATTTATAAAGCACTTTTGTCAACATTTGCCAGAATCTGGCCTTCAGTGGGAAAAGGTACAGTCTGCACAAGATTAATGTTACATTCTCTGAACATTTACCAGACAGATTTACTTTGCATATTCACCAGGTTGTTAATAATCACAGTATAAAAATGAAAATGGCATGACAGGTGGTTGTACACTTACTGTCCTCTTGCCTTGCATTGGTAATGGGGTAATTTTTGTTATTGGGGTACTGATGATGTGGCTGTTCCAGGTCCCCTATCCCTCTTCCCCTACACATATGGGACGATTGGAGAAAATATCAGTGAATGATCATGGAAAATCATGGAATCAAATGCTGACTGTCCAAAACATTTGCCACTTGTCCATGTGGCAAGTCACCAAGAAGTAACTTCAGTTGGATAATGTAATAGTTTATTAGGCCATCTAGGAAGGGATGAAATAAAGACCACCACTAAACACTCTTCTGCCAAGACCATGCAGACATTTGGTAGTTAAAAAAAAGTCTTATCTTTATGGACCTTGAAGCCAAAAACTGTTGACTTCTACTGGTGTATCTGCATGAAAAATTATGCCTAGTCTCCTAGCCTGATTTTGAATAATCTAGGATAGAATTTACTAGACATGACAACTTCTACCCTGAAAGCATTTTTGTGAAGGTGACCCAACCCTGTGCCCTTTTAAAAACTAGAGCATGAGATGTCCACTGTGTGGAATCAGAACCGTGCAGTAATATCATGAGCTGTCCAGTCCTGAATAACATATTGGAAGAGAGTAGAGAAAGAAGAATGTCTTCGTTAAATACCTGCCTTGTGGATGGAGATCCTTTAAAGGTGACCTACGTTCCACTCTCCAAATCCAGTGCTACATCCACATGTTAGCATTGTACTTTGTTTTTAAAAAGTAGTCATTGGTAACACAAAAAAACATAGTTAGTTATACAGCTTATAATATAAGAGAAGAACTATGAAAATGGTAAAATCAGGAAAGGAGGGGAAATTGGCACAATCCTAATAAAAAAAATGTTTTTGGAGCTGGTCATGAATTATAAGAAGGTACCAGTTTATTGAGCAGCTATGCGAGTAGCAGCTCTGGTAGTGTTAGGATCAGAAAGGGACTGTTTGTTTTTCTGAGAATTACATTAAACAAATGGAGGATATTTCCTTTCCATGTGTTCCTGAGCCCCCTGGGGACAAATAGATTAACGTGAAAGAAACATGAAAAGTTAAAAGGCATTCATGTTTCTCCATCTCAAAGACAACACAGAGCTGACAAGGTAGAACTACACACTGTAAATAATAATTCCATAGAAAAATAATTAATATCATAATCTTTATGGCAATTGTGTGATAATAATATGCATTGCAATTACAAAGTTGGTCAGGTTTGTCAAATAAAAAATTGCAAAATGCAAAGACATTTAATTGTATAGGAATTAAAAGTTGGTTTCACTGACTACAGGGCAATGATTGGCTACTGAGCTGATTGGCTACTGAAGAGAGCTTCAATAAAACACTGTGATTGCAAGGATCAACAGATAATAAAACGATCTTACAAGGAGAATTCAGAAAAACAGAAATAGCTGAGTTAATCCTATTGATATATAAGTTTCTGTTTTTTTTATTTGCCTTCGATCAGCTAGATTTTTTTTTTTAATTAAGGTTGCCTGCCCCCCTTCCTACATCCATTCATGAATAACTGTTTGTTTAGCATAGCTGGGTGTAATGCAGTGGTATACTTAAGGCTTCCAGAGACAGCTCGAATTTTTGATAATCAGCAAAATTTAAAAGATTAACAGCGTGGATGGAAGAAACAAGTGATTTTCTCTCTGTCTCTCATGGGCTGAACAGATGAAAATGTAACCTTCTATGCCCAGCTGCACTGTATTCCTTGCTCCTGTGGCAGCTGGTGATCTTCCTAGCTCCCGCTTCAGCACTGGAATGTGGGTGGGTCCAAAACAAGAATGCCAATAACGAGCTTCGGCATCAGTTACATTCATGGTCCATCATGTTAATGACAATGAAAGTGCCAAAAGGGAAATTATAATGGTTTTTGTTTAAATCTATAGGTATTTCAGCTGATATTTCATATTCTCTTTTATTATATATATATATATAGTATATGCATTTATTTACAATCATTGCTTTACAAAAACACTTATGCCATGAGATTCCAGAGCACTATTGCACTATTGCTTTTCTAAAAAAAATGAAAAAGAAAACCCCCGCAGAAGTTGCTCCCTTTTAGGCAGTCTATCTCTGATTGAATATAGAATATTTTAACAAAAAGAAATATTGAACTATATATCAGCAACAGATTCACCCCTAATATTGGTGTGTAGTTGCTGCAAAACCAAGTAAATCAAAGAAACAAGAAGAGCTATATTTACATTGCTGTTTTCTGATATGCCATTTATAAAATGTCTTTACTTTTACTTTAATATTTTCAAAATGGCTCTTCGTCCTTATTAGTGTCAGTGCCCATCACCTTAACACCTAAGTAAGACCTTGACTGAAACCTTGGAGAGAATCATATGGGGTGGAGGAGAGATGAGATAGAGATTCCCTGTTCTGCCTCATTCACATGTGTGTTTAAAGCTAGTGTTTGAGCTATTGAGTTCTGTTAACAACAGCCTTTGTATACAAAATGAGGTAAGAGAAACTAGTAAATAAGTAAAAAAAAACAAAAACTTAATTTGCCCTTAATTAAATGAAGAAATTAAGTACCAGAACCAGAGATTCTCAAAACATGTCAACTAAATAAAATAAATTACATCACACACCTTTGCTATGTGTTAGACTGCACTGCACACTTTTACCAGGCATTGCATCTCGGAAGAAGAAGAGGTGGAAGAAGAAGAGACTCCTGGGCAGAGCTAGAAACCATGAGTGATGCTAGGATGGAGAAAGGCCTAGGGCACACTGAAGAAAGTAACTCTGCAGAGTGCATAGGGTGCTGTAGTGGAATGGTTAAATAGCCTGACAGTAAACCAACTAGAATTTTCAGGAAGTAGATCAGCAATGCGGCTCTTTCAGTAGGGGCTAACTTTAAGGCTAGGTGTGCAATTGGCATCACCAGTCATTATGGTGCATTGTTATGGGAGTTTGTATACTGTACACCACTTTTCGTGTCTTTTTATATGTTTTCAGACCTAAGCTTTTTCGTTTAGGCCAATAGAAAGCAGTTTAGTAAGAGGAGGAAGCAGTTGTTAGGAATAAAAATGTGCAAAAAACATTCACATTCTGGGCACTCCCAATAAAGTCCATGGGACCGAAAACACCCAATCCTGCCCCAAAGAAGCTCCTACAGTTTTTGACACAACAAGCATCAGCATACTGCTCAGATGTGAAAGGGCTCCATAGAATAAAATGGAATTGTCGGTGTTGAGTGTGGAGATGCGTGACAAATCATTCAGGTGTGAACGCCTAGGGGTGAACACATAATCTGTTATGATGCCACCGAGTGTCCACCACAGTATATCATAACATCCACATTGCATTGAAGGAATTTATATTGCTGCTGTACAAATATTAGCAGCAATGCTACTGTATCTACATTGGAACACACACCACCAGCAATGTTTGTATTTATCACGATCGGAATGCAAGGTTACATAGTTGTATTACAAAATTTAAGGCGTAAAGAAATATTTATAGAATGCAGCTCCATACTGGCCTTCTCCCCTGATGTGGGTTACAGAGAGCTGTGAATGCACCTGTCATACTCACAATGGTTTGATATATGAGGCATAAACATCCCCTCATAGGTTGTATATATTATATGCACCAGCGATCGTTCTCTTGTCTGTTACTGGGGAAAAGAGAAAATGAAATATTCCTTCTGTACAGAACTCAAACATGCCAGCTCACCTGTATCCTCTCACATTTATCTTTTTTAAAACACCAAAAATAGTTAAAGCCCTTTGGCATTGTGAAGCAGCGCATTGTATGTGGCAGTTATAAGATCTGTATACACAAATTGGATGTAGACTTTTATTTTATTTCTTTGAAGTGCTCTATAATATCATGGTAAGAGAGCTTGGCACTAATATACAGCAATTACAATTCCAGGATATATTTACCTTGCTTTTTTCAAGACTAATGTGAACATGGCCTGTTCTACATGGGAAGTTTTAGTAGCTCAGTCATTAGTGATTTATCCCTAAGGACCCATTCACAATTAGTGCCATGCTATTCATTTTGAATGGCATCCCAATGCACCCACACTGCAGCACACCACAATGTACATGCCAGGAGTTGTAGTGTGCTGCATTAGAAAAAATAGGCCATGTCTAATTTTAGCTGTGTTGGTGCGTTGGCAGCCCATATAAAATGGAAGGTCTGCCCTAACGGAAGGCACATTAATGCGCCACGCAACAAATCTTTAAAAAAAAACACCTTAACTTGCTTTTGTTGAAGCACAGCAATGCAGCACTAAAGTACAATGGGCCATAAAAGGTAGTGATTAATCCCTAGCAGATGGCTCCCTGTTGTGTCTAGTTACACAAATACAAGCTAATATCTGGTAGTAACATGTAGTAGCAATTAATTGCACACAGCTGGAGCATTATATTACCATTAATCGACGCTAAATGTAAATTGTGTGACTTAAATTATAAGGAACCATTTGCTCAGACTGGGTTGTGGTTGATGACTACTTTTAGGATTTAACTTTTAGTGATTTCAGTAGCATGACAGAGTTAAAGGTCTGTCTCCACAGGCTGCAAAAAGAGGTTCTTATCAGGTGTCCATCACACATACCTGTCTGGACATGCACTTTATTCAAGAAAACAAGCATACAGTTCAATCTATAGTTTCCATCATGTGTCCACTATGGCAACATCTTCAATAAACCCAGTAAAATGTGCTCTTAAACTGGCATTGACCCACTTTTCATGACCAGGTAGAACCCCAGTCCAGCACTCAATCATTCTGTCCTTTATGCCTGGGAGTTCCATTGGTAAGGATGTGATTGGAATGTTAGTAATGGCACCTCATATGTTTCCTCATTGGGGTTGATTCTCAGCTGTCCACTTATCTAAATGACTAAGTAAATCAGGTGAACCTGCGTTCTCTTTGCCAGCCTTTTCTGCCATCTGTGTCCCATTGTGGAAATTTCCCTTCACCTTCTATCTTATAGCAGCAACAGGATGTGAGAGTAAATCCCTCCAAAGTGAGCAAAATCCCTAGTGGTCAGCAGAGCCACCAAAATTAGTGTCCCTAATGGAAGATTCTTCATCTACTTCTATTCTGGTGATCACCCCAAAATTGGAATCTTCTATCACTTTCACTTTCAGTAATAACAGTCACCAGGACAAATAGAGAAGGTGAATCACCCCTAAGGGGGGCACAGACACAATAAAAACCTGACAGGTGTTCTAATCCATCTCCACTCCACACCCAAACTAAAAAAATAAATAAAAAAGTTTGCATTAAACATTGACTTTGTAAAGTGAACAGTCTATACTCCTCTCTAGTGTTGAAATCTTTATTAAGTGGAAATTGTTAAAAAGCAAGAATGGCACTGACAAACAATGTAAGAAAGCCTGTAATGTGCAGAGGTGAATCTCAGATGTCAGGCACAGCAGGAACCTAGCAGTCCCCTCCATCCGGTCCCTTTAAGTCTCAAAAAGTAACAAATCCGCAGCCAGCAGGAGTGTGACACGATGAGTGGTGAACCAATGGGCTTTTTCTGTTTCCTGTATGCTAGACCTTCAGACACCCTGACTGTTTTAAGTGCTGTCCACCTGTGAGAAGTTGTGATGCTTACACCTCTTTGGAGGATGAATTTTGGCACCAGAGACATTGTCGCAAGTCTATACTCCTGTAGTAAATCAAACCCAATGCCTTGTGACCTAAGTTGAAGAAGGTGCTCCTGCTTCAGTGTCTGCTGAAGATCAAAACTACCCAGACTTCCTACATCTCTACCACACCAACATCAGCTACCAGGAAACTTAGGGTGTCCCCTGTCTCACCCTCCATCTGAGCCATGCTGGCTGCACACACCTAGAGAACTGAAGAGCATTGATTTCTTGAGGCCAGGTTCACACTTTGGTGATCTGTGACTGCGCAGCAATCGTGCACGAAACAGCAGTCACAGAATCTTTTTCTAATGACACCACAGTTACTGAATTTTTCAGCGAATGCCACGCGGATATAACCCCATTGATAATCAATGGGGCCGCCCGGCAAACGTTCTGTGCAACCTCACACGAACGTGCGCTCCTGGGACGCGCATCCCGGGATCGCCCAAGTGTGCACCTGGCTTCACTGGTACATTCCATATTTATTGATAAATATTGTTCTGTGTCTTAAGTTCCCCTTTAAACAAGAAAACATTTCAAACTATGCCACCCACATGTGCAGACCAGAATGGTTTAATTATTAATCTGGCAGAACGATGAATCAATTTGCCTCTTTTTTCTGTACATATAACTATGGCTAATATTTGGAAGAGCAACCCTTATAACTAAACTTAGGAGACATGCATAAAAGATCGCCTGTATGTTTTTGGTGTACGGTTACATGGTAACAGGTGTAACCATATTTTTTTTCAGTCTTAAACAGTGTAAAGTCAACAACTTAGTGATCGCCCACTCGTGGGTATAACATGACACCAGTCTGGGGGAGGTTATATAGTTAGAGCAGGAACAGCTACCGCTGTGGTCAGACTTTAGGTTTAAAATTTCTACAGTTTGTTGCGTTAGTGATGACCTTTCCAAATGTTTGCTGCATGATAATAATTAGGAGAGAATTTAGACGTATGTGGTTGTATTATGTATGTGTATGTTATGTGTATATGTATATTTGAGTATATGTATATGTATATTTTTCAGACTATGCTTTCTTTTAAGGAAAAGAAAAATAAAGAATACTCTCCTAATGTCCATTCATTATGCTTTGTTGTGATTGCTTCTGGTAAAATAAATCCAGTCTAATTAAAGTAGTGCTAAAGGCTTGGTGTTTTACACCTTATGCATTCTCTGCATTAAGGTAACAAATTCCCGGTACCTTTCAATGTTTCCCTATCCCCCCCATGCTTACCTGTGGTTGCTTATCACCTCTGCTTACCTGTGGTTGCTTATCACCTCCACTGGGTCCAGAAAAATACTCAGCGTTCACCATACTTTCTGGTTGTGGGGGAGGGTACTGAGAGCAGAGGAGCGATTGTCTTCTTCTGCATGGAATATCTCAGGGTGGGTTTCCAGATGGTGACAGAGGACCAGACCTACGAAATAAGTAACAACATATTTACTTAAAGAGAACTATGGGGTAAATGTTTTCCCCATAGTTCTCTTTAGGGTCATAGGAGGACATATACTAACCTCCTCACATGAACCAAAGCTCAGTATATCGCGGGCAATACTGAGATCACCGCAGCTGGGATGGATCCCGACAATACTGTTGAAATCCACCCAGTTGTGTGAGTGACAGCTGGCTCTGCCTATCTAGAGGCTATATGATCGGGAAGTGAACGGATTGGTGCCTGTTTCTGTTCACTTCCAGATCGATAAAGCCAACTTGTGTCAGATTCTTTGTCCCAGGTCGGCTCTAACTATGAAGATGAGTGGAAATCTGTAAGGTCGTAATCAGTAACTCAACAGCGTCCTTTATGCAGGATCACCAGCTATTATTTAAAATAAAGCTGCAGATTTACAAAATATAAAAAATGACTTGAAAATGAAATGTAACCTCTTCCTGTCTGGAGATATTTATTCTATTTTGCACACGAGTGATAAAATTTGAATTTTTGACTTGAAAAAAGCTGAAAACCCCCAACCTATGATCTATTCTGAAAGCAGAGGCCCTGTAGAATAAAAAAATGCTAGTTGCAATTTTTTATGCCGCACAATATTTTGCAAATTTTTATCAAACCAGTATTTTTAGGATAAAATACACTAAAATGAATGAAAGTGCATAGAAACAGAATATAATACCCATTTTTTTTTTCAATATAAAAAATTAGGTTGTGTCAGGAAAATAAATGCCAAACATATCAAGCCTTAAAATTGGGTGTGGCGGTGAGATGGCAAAAACTACAATACCCAAAATTGCCCATAGGTGAGGCTTTAAAAACTTTTACCGCTCATCTGTTTAGTGTTAACAGTGATTGATGGCCCTATAATTATTTATCTCACTGTTGGCAGTGATATGTAACATGTGTGGTGCAATTGTCATTTTTTGGGTTTATGTGCGTGTACATGGAGGCAGGGGAATTTAAAAAAAAATTTTTGCGTTTTAATTTTTCTTCATATGTGACTTTAATTTTTTACATTTTTTTTTTACACTTATCTTTATTGCTATCACATAGGGGGCTAAGCCAACACGAACAATAATACCTTTTACTGTCACCTTAAAGCATATTGTTTTCTTCACGACATCAGGTGCACTTTAAGGGCCCATTCACATTGCTGCATTATGGTAAAGTAAGGTAAAAGGCATGCGCGGGTTTCATTATGATGCGCGGTGGTGCCAATTACTTTGAGTGCCATCCTAATTCACTGTTTTTAGTAGTGGGAAATGCAACCACATTGCACTGCACCTCAATGCACATAGCACATGCATCTTGGTGTGCTGCATAAAAGAAAAAAGGGGGGCAGGAATGGTCTGCTTTTAATGGCTTAATATGTACAGTATATGAATTTGGGATCTAGACACTAGGCCTTAATCATCAAGGTATATAAGGACAATTCACATTATCCAAGACTGTCATTCTCCAGCTGATGTTTCCCAGTGCAGAAGGCAACAACATTTTTAGACACTTTTGATAAATGAGGCCAAATTTCTTACAATTACACCATGATGGTGTTTACTACTGGACTTTTAAATGAGAATTAATCACACTCATCATTGTGTTAACAAGACAAATTATATTCATTCATCTATGTTTCCTAACGTGCATAATCGGCATCTTCACATCAAAAATAATTATGATAATGATAATGTAAGAAAAACAGCAAAGCTTAGGAAAAGTTTATTATTGTGTTTGCTGTTTTTCTTCTAACATTCGGACTTATTAAAGTGCATGTACGCCCTAACAATGAACTTCTACGATTTGCTTTCTTTTGGTCTATTAAATACACCACTGAAAGTGTTTTGTTATATCTGTTCAACAAGTATGTAAAAATACCTGTTGATCCTTCCAGAAATCATGTGAACCAATTCTTCTGTGCTTCTTGTGTTCTCTTCTGAATGATATCGGTTAACATTGTTCCCATCTTTCTATGAACACCTCCCCCATCTGATGGAGAATAGGAAAGGGGGAGGTGTTTACAGACCTGTCCTAGGGTGACAGTGCTACTTTTTCATACTGTGTTTCCCTGAATATAAGACAATCTCTTATATTTTTTTTGGCTCAAAAAAACACACTAGGTCTTATTTTTGGGGTAGGTCCTATTTATTTTTTAATGTACAACAATCCACACTTATTCATGTACAACAGTCTACATGTATTCATGTACAAAAATATACCATACATTTATGCAAATACAGTCATGTCATCTTCTTCTGGAACATCGTCATAACTCTCCAAATCCTGAATTCTGGCCTGATGCCGTACCTTTCAAAGAGCAATTTGGTAATCAATCTCTGGCCAGAATGAGCGAAGCGCACTTTCACTACCGATTCCTCACAGGCGGAGTGCATTTGGTATCACAGCGCCTGTGACAGGAGTCGGCGCTATATAGGAAGCATCGGCTTATGCGGCTCTGCTCCCTCCGTTGCCGCCTCGCTTCCTCTAGCGCTGGTTTAGTAGGCCCCGTTGATTCTCTCCTGCGGCTCTTCAAGTTCCCCCCTATGCCACCACTGGCCCTGGGAATGGTCACAAGTAGGTCTTATTTTCGGTGTAGGTCTTATATTTAAGCAATTCCCAAAAATAGTACTGGGTCTTATTTTTGGGGTAGGTCTTATTTTCGTGGAAACACAGTAGATACAATATGGTGAGTGAGTGTTCTCACCCTCGAACAAGAAATGTGTAACTTGCAGGATCACCAAGGTAAAATAAAGAGAAAAAAGTCTGATTATAAAAAAAAACCTAATGCAGTCACTACACTTAAGAACTAACAAATTGCAAAATATAATTTTTTTATTTTCGGGTTACAAACGCTATAGCTTAAATCCCAGTTTTTGAGATGAGAAAGAGGGACACCTTCCAGCTATGTTAAAGATGTCCCGTTGCACTTCAGACTGACATATCCTGCATACAACTTCAGTGGGTGCTGAAATGGCTAGTAGATGGCGCTGCATACACAAAAGGAAGCGCATTGTTTTGCCTGATGAAGGGACCGCATTTCCGTAGTTTCAAAAACGGTCCAGAACATGCATCCACTGCCACCTGCATTTGAATCTGACATGGCGGGAATGTGACATCACTATGACATCAGAGGGGAGTGGATGAGTGTTCTGGATCGTTTTTGATTGGTTATTGTATATTGGTGTTGTGTATTTAACTCACAATGGATCTAACACTTTGTAATGTCTGACGAAGGGACCCTAAATGGCCCCAAAACGTAGCTATGTGAAAAGATGTGTGTGAATCAATAAAATGAACACTTCTTGAAGATTTAACCACGGTGTCCTGGTGACATACTTTGCTACTTGAACTTGTTAAAGATGTCACCAGCACACCATATTGAAGTGAAGAACACGTCCGTTTATTGACGCTTCTAACTGTTATTTGTTTTGACATGAAGCATCAATAAACAGACATGTTCTTCACTTCATATGGTGTGCTGGTGACATCTTCAACAATTTTATTTAGTATTGGCGGCGCCATCCGCGGTCACTTCGAGCACCCACACTGACAGTCATACCCAGTAAGGAGTGCAGTAGGATTCTGGAATACATACGTTACTACTTGGTTACAAATGAGGGACAGTTGGGAGGTATGCTTTAGGCTGTGGGCAAATTTTTCATGTGATTTACAAAGACCAATTATACAGCTCTGGAAAATGACAACTAGAGGGTAGAAGTTAGAAACTGATTGGCTGCTATGAGTTGTATATGACAGCTCATCCTGCAAACAGTTCAATAAATAATTTGAAGTATAACACTCATTTAAATCCTGGAGACTGTGGAGTCCCTGGAAAAATTCTGGAGACTGTGCTGTCCCCTGTGATCTTGTACTGGACAGGAAGTTCGGGAAAGTGGAGCTGAGAGAGTTGGTGACATCTGTTCAGAAACATGATGACTAAGTGCTTTGGCAAAATGATTATAGAAAAACTGTGCTGGCCAATGTATATGTGTTTGATTTGAATTCATTATTGTAAAAAGTTTAAGAGTTTAATACTCCTTTAATTTTCAAAGTAATTTTCATTCATTTAATTTGCAACTTGCATTAAAATACCTTGTGATCTTGCCAAGAAGGCCACTTTAGGCAGTTCTTGTTATATGGTGACAGAGTGCTTTTATTGTAACCTAAATGTGCTCCTGCATTGTCATCCTGGGACGCAGGCTTTTGAAGGAGCCTACAAGTGGCTTTTACAACACAAATTTCCCAGACATGTGGTTAAAAAATGGGGGCACATTTCTGAACATAGGCTTAGTCAATAAAATATTGTATATAGCACATTGCAAGCAGATATGAACCTGCAAAGCATCTCTTTAATCCTGCGACTGAGAAGTTGCTTTAATAATGGTGCACCTGGGGGGGGGGGGGGGGGGGGGTCACCACACTCTTAA
>NW_017306352.1:476928-539135 GCF_000935625.1 Nanorana parkeri | reverse complement strand
GCGTCCACACCATGTACAGAAACTTAGGGGGTGACATAGATGAACACCTATACCATCAAATGGATTTATATGCTTTATTGCTCTGCCACTATGGTCTCTTCCAAAAGTATTCAGACACAGATGGGTAACATATCAATCCCCCTGACATGCAAGAACTTTGATGCTTTTGTGCTGATAAGAATGGATGTTGCTGTTTTTCACACAGGTGTAAAGGGGGATAAGGCCCTTTTGCTGTGGAATGGGTAGGGATGGGTACGAATTTTGCTGGGTGAGGTTTGCCAGGAAATGGGGGGATTGTTGCTGGGGAGGGGAGTTTCTGGAGAGTATAAGGGTGGAAAATTTTCCTGGAGGAAAGACTGAAATAATTGTTTGGGGGTATATTTACTTGAGGTGACTAAATTGTAATCTGCACTGGGGGTTAAATATGCATGGTACCCCACTGCTGCTATGTGTACTGAGCTAAGTAGCTGCATATTATACATTAATACTTGCTCCCATTTCAACTGCTAAATGCTTCCTGTCAGGTTGCTCATGTTCTTTATAATGGTTAGCTGCTGCCCAGATCTGACAGTCCTTTATTGATTTGCAATAATCTCTGTAATCTTGGAAAGTCCTCTTATTTCTAGTGTATATCATAAATAATCAGGGTTCTCCTAGATCAAAGATTTTGCCACAAACATGCCACAGTCCCACTGCCAATAACTAGGTTTTATACCTATGACAATACACATGGCATCTAACATTATCTGATAGAACCAGGCTGGCTTAATAGGGCAGTCATTTATAGTACCTGTTAGAATTAATATTTTTCTGCTTTGAAAGCACCTAAAATGTTGCAATGGGTTTCTGTGCTTTTCTAGCAATATTACCCTTTGCACTGCTTTATTGAATCAGTCAGAAAATGCTAGTTTAGGTTGACAGAAGGACAGAATCATCAACACAACTATTGAAATCCTGCCAAAATTATGTGTTTCTTAGTGGCACCTTTTCTTCTTTCTGATGTCAGTTAATCCCATTCTTCTCCAATGACATTGTTCATAGTTTATTGTCAGTTAGAATCTGGACTGCAGGTGAAGATTTAAAGGTGGTCAAGCAAGTCTGAGAAATTAGAAAACCTATTAATATGGCTAACATTGTGTAATGAAGATGGACACTGCCTGACCACCATTACTTTTATATGGTACAGGTAAAATGACTAGGATCAATTAAAGCCTGACAGTCCTCTGGAGCCATGTAATTTCTGTCAGGAATGACAAGTGTAAATCTTCTCTGACTTCAAAGTTACATAGTTACATAGTATTTAGGGTTGAATAAAAACATACGTCCATCAAGTCCAACCCATATAGGTCCATACATCATCTCATTCTTAGGGATACTGGTATCCCTGGATATTACGGTCCCTCAAGAAATTGTCCAAAAGTCTCTTGAACAAATCTACACTCTTGGCTGAAATCACTGCCGGTGGCAGTGAGTTCCAGGCCTTAGCCGCTCTTACTGTAAAGAACCCTCTTCGCCCATTGTGCTGGAATTTTTTCTCCACCAACTTTAGGTGGTGGCCTCTTGTCTTTGTAATGGAGTTAATCTCAAACAGTTTGTTGCCAATGTTGCTGTCACCATTGAACATCTTGTACATGAAAATGATATCCCCCCTTAATCTCCTTAATTCCAGCGTAAACATGTTTAAGGTCAGAAGCCTTGTCTCATAGCTCTGGTCCTCCATTCCCCTAATTAGTTTTGTTGCCCTCCACTGGACTCTCTCCAGTTCAAGGACATCCCTTCTCAGTACCGGCGACCAAAACTGGACCGCGTACTCCAGATGTGGCCGAACCAACGATCTATATAGAGGCACAATTATAGACTTGTCCCTGCAATACATCCCCTTCTTAATACAGGACAAGACCCTGCTAGCTTTGTTTACCGCAGCTTGGCACTGCAAGCTACCATTCAGTTTGTGGTCTACAATGACCCCCAAATCTCTTTCTATTTCTGACTTCCCTTGCAGCATACCCATGATGGTATAGCCTATTTGTTTACTTTTATGTCCAAAGTGCATTACTTTGCATTTATCAACATTAAACCTCATCTGCCATAGTATTGCCCACTCCCCTTTTTTATCATGGTCCTCCTGCAATGTTATATTGTCACAATCCGTTTCTAGTACCCTCCCTATTTTTGTATCGTCTGCAAACACGGAAACATGGCTATTCACTCCCTCCCCGATATCATTAATTAATAGGTTGAACAGTATCGCACCTAGCACAGATGCTTGAGGCACACCGCTCATTACACTAGCCCAGTCTGAAAAGGTGCCATTTACAGATACTCTCTGGACACGTTCCCGTAGCCAGTTCTCTATCCACGTATACACCACCTCATCTATGCCCATAGCCCTTAGCTTGTGTAGTAAGCGCTTGTGTGGTACCGTATCAAATGCCTTTGAGAAATCCAAGGTATGCTAAATATGAAATAAGAAAGCCAGGCAAAGTGCTATTTAGAGGAGATACGTTTTTGGCCAGTGGTCCAGGTACACAACACTGCCTAATCAAATTAATACGATGACCAAACTAGTTGGTGGAAATTCAGCCTGTAGCTTTTTTATACGGTCCTTAGGAGTCTGGTCCATTATAAAGCACCCACAAACTTAGAACCTGAAGATGGCTATGCTTATACTCTGAGCAAGTGAAGGGCATTGCAAAGGCGCCACTGTAAAATTCTTTGTAGGAGAATCAAATCAACCTAAAAAATAAAAGTCTACTAATCCCACCAGTGGGGATTGGATACTCTGAATGAGCCAATGTACATGATGAAGTGTAGTCCCCAACTCTCTGAAAATAAGTAGATAGCATCTCCTGCCTGGCTTAGCACTCACTTCCTCAGGGTTGGGTAGCTGCAGAGTCTCTCTTTTTATGCTGAACATGCATAGCAACTTCTTCCAGTTGGAATAACTTCTTTTAACTTCTTCTTAGGCAGCACTTATTTTGAACATGACACATGACATCTGTAACAAGGACCACCTTTATTTTCCCTGCCCTCCTAGGTCAACTATCTTTGGCTGCCCCCATTTAACATTGGCCCTCTGGATAGCCTTAGTATCACATAATCAAAATCATATGTCCTAGTCATACAAGGAAAACTGAGGCCAGCACACCTGTAGCATTAAAGTGGGCTTTATGTGAGAAAAAAGAAAAGATCTGTAAAGGAAGCCATGTTGAAACAAGGATTAAACAATATCAACCACTAAATACAAACACTGTTTGTACTTGAGTTGAATGAAAACAACAATATGACCTAAAATCTAAAATTCTAAAGCCCTAACTACACCACTGGCCAGTAGAGAATAAAACATACAGTCTGCCAGGGGTGGGGCCCTTAACTTTTGTGGGAGCACTCCCTCTCAATATGAGAGTATCTGTAATACCCCCAAAGCACAGGGGATACCCCCATACAGCACAGCAGCTTGTGGCTCTTTCCTCTGCTCTCTATCCCTGCTTTGCCCTGTTTCCTCTGCTCCCCACAGCTTTGTGGTCTTATCTCCTCTAATTCTTTCCTCTCCCTCAACACATGTGTTAGAAAGGGGGCCAATTCCAGCCCTCCTCTGGTCTTGAAAAAAATGGTTGCCACCCATCATAAACTGCAGGCACCTTTTCCACTTGACACCAGTGGGTGGGGATAAAAGTCAGGTTCCCCCCCTCCTCTCTTTATCTGGCAACCGGTTCATTAAGGCCAGGGAAGAGGGACAAGCTGCAGCATGGCTGTGATGATACCCAACTGTGTGGCTCTGACTTCACGTGTGCAATGGTACTGCCCTCCCTGATCCCTAAATACATCCTTTTATGGGACGTATATAGGGATAATTATCTACAGCACATTACAGTATACAGTATATTAATTTGTTCAAAAGCAGAAGGTGGATGGCTCCTGCAACACACTTTGTTTAATTCATCCAAGTTTAATAATGTAGTAGGCAACCAAAGCAAAAATTAATGAAATGAATCTATGGCAATAACATGTCCTTGCACACCATTATTTAGCATGATGTATGGCCTTAATTACCACAATAACACTATTTACCATAATATATGGTCACAATACTATCACAGTGTTTTGAAATAATTACTATATATTAGGTCCAGTTGCTATGTGCAGTATTTACTATCTAGTCAAAAATGGCCTATAGTATACTGTATATAATATCAGAAATGTAGTGTATATCAATATGTACTATAAAACATATAAGAGTTGTGAGATGTATACAATTATACAGTCACATAGGCAGATAAAGTAAACTTTTGCTCTCTTAAAGACAGCTACATAATCCAATTGTTTTTAGTGTTGTGGCAGATCCAGACAAGATGTGTAGGAATTAATACATCAAAGATAATCAAGGATAATAACCAGGGATTTTCCTCATAAAAAATTACATTCAGGCCTTATGTGATAATTAGCTGCTCTCCTAAACCAGACACACACACACAGAATACAATTTAAATATAAAAGAGGGCATAACTTGTTTCATGTACTCTTGTTCCCTCTAAAGTCTTGTGAGT
Source organism: Nanorana parkeri (assembly GCF_000935625.1). NCBI lineage: Eukaryota > Metazoa > Chordata > Amphibia > Anura > Dicroglossidae > Nanorana > Nanorana parkeri. The sequence goes on along the minus strand of NW_017306352.1, from coordinate 534,588 downwards.
GAGGGATTTCTGACATGACATATCACATAACAAACAGACCAGGGAATAGGCTGCTTTTAACAGTTTGGCATTCTCCAAATGCTGAGCCGAATCACAACCTTGAAGTTACTATCTCTTTGCATTGCACAATAACACAGGGAAAGTTTTAAACATTCCACTTACTTTACCAAAATATGTGGGAATCAAATATCAAATTTTTTTATGGGATGAGATAAGATGTGGGAACTGGGAAGGGTTTGGAGAGGTTGAGGTTATGGAAGACAATGTTACAGCAACATTGAGTGTTTCTATACTTTTTACAGATGTATGTACGTTAGCATACTCATTAATGTTTTTGCAGCTGATGTCTTACTCAGTGCGTTTGGCTTTGCAGTTGGCACTGCAGCTGGTGTCAATATTTCAGAGTGACTCAGAGTTACTGCATCCTTAATATTCCTTGTGATGTTTTTTGGAAGGAAATTTACTTTATATTTATCTTTATGTAACTCTGGCAGCTGCTGCACTTGTGTACACATGTCTGATGGACAACTCCAGTAGAATTACAGGATGTGTATATTGGTAAATGTAACAGACATTTGAAAAATTGAATTGCAGGGATTGTTAGCTGGATAGCTGATTCTTTTTAAACATTTTTCTGGAATTATTAGTCTAAAGCGGATGTTCAATATAATAATAGTTATATCTGTATCTATAGGTATAATCTCAGTATAATAATAGTTATATTTGTATCTGCAAGTTTAATACTGTGTGCTTGTATTAAGAGTAGATTAATAGGTTACAGCACTGGTAAATCAGAGTGGATTGTGTCTTTTCAGAGCAGCCAATGTCATCTTCCAGCTCGTCAGCTTTCAGCACACATACATAAATATGCAGAAGGTGGAGTGGCTTAGTGTTAGGGGTTTGTTTCGGGGTGAGGTTATTGTAAGTGCCAGGGGTTAAGATGCTTATTTTACCCTGTTAGGGTACAGGCTAGGGTTAGACTTTAGGGGGCTTAGTAATTGAGAAGTATTAGGGGGAGTTATGGTATATTTAAAGCAAAATAAACATTTCAGATGTGGATAAAATAGGGAATAGTTCATATCCATGTGAGGCTTTTTGAAGCAAGTGCTAATGAAAACCATCACCATTATTTTTTTTAATTTTTATAAATATTTAAACCAAATTTTATATTTGTTTTCCATGCATATACAATGCATTTTACAAATAAACATTTAATACAAGGTTCACTCATCACACTCGCCGCAAAGGGTTTTGTTTGCAGGGCGTCTCTATTGCAAGGGAGATGGGTCATGTTACAAAATAGTGTATATGTTTTGGGACAATACTGAAGATGTAAATTATCATGATCATCATATTTCATCCAGAAGGTGGCAGTAGGTCTCAGATTTGTGAGCTTGACATGTTTCACAGTACAGCGACACCTTAATATATAGGGCAGGGGTGCCCACAATTTTTGTGTTAAGATCTACTTTTCAAACGACAAGCTATATGGGATCTACCAACGAAAAAAAAAACTCCCTAGCTCTCTGCTCCTGGCTGTCTCTCCTCGCTCTCTCTCCTGGCTGTCTCTCCTTGCTCATCCTCCTGGCTTTCTCTCCTTGCTCATCCTCCTGGCTGTCTCTCCTCGCTCTCTCTCTCTCCTGGCTGTCTTTTCTCGCTCTCTCCTCCTGGCTGTCTCTCCTCGCTCTCTCTCCTGGCTGTCTCTCCTTGCTCATCCTCCTGGCTGTCTCTCCTTGCTCATCCTCCTGGCTGTCTCTCCTCGCTCTCTCTCTCTCCTGGCTGTCTTTTCTAGCTCTCTGCTCCTGGCTGTCTCTCCTCGCTCTCTCTCCTGGCTGTCTCTCCTTGCTCATCCTCCTGGCTGTCTCTCCTTGCTCATCCTCCTGGCTGTCTCTCCTCGCTCTCTCTCTCCTGGCTGTCATTCCTCGTTTTTTCTCTTGACTGTCTCTCTTTGCTCTCTTGGCTGTCTGTCCTCTCTCTCTTTCCTGGCTGTCTCTCCTCTCTCTCTTTCCTGGCTGTCTCTCCCCGCTCTCTCTCTCCTGCCTGTCTCTCCCCGCTCTCTCTCCTGGCTCACCTTGCTGTATTTTGCAACAGGCTGTGTAAACTAATATTCTTTGATGTAATACAAAGCACTTCAACCACCAGTATCCACTAGAAAGGTGTCAGGGAGCTTGGCTCAGCAGACTCAGGCTAATAGGTAATCATGTGTGCACAGCTAAATAAATATACCAAAATGGAATAAAGGGGCCGCCATTCACACCCTTCCTGATCTACCAGCATCAGCTTTGAGAGCTACTGGTAGATCACGATCTACCTAATGGGCACCCCTGAACTAGGGTATGGCAGGCAGGATACAATGGGTGCCGCTGGAGGGGGTGCTGCACCACTCAGGGACAGTGGCAGTGCTTGCCACTTTAGTTAAGCTGTGCCCCATTCAGACCTCCCATCAGCGCAGACCCACATTAACAAACAGTGCAGTTGATCACTGCCGTCAAATTTAAACAACGAGCCAGAGCAGAGAAGGTTACAATACTTCCTTTGCTTGGCTCTAACTGATAACTCATCTAATGCAAAGCACGGCAGATGAAGTGAGTATTGCAGGCATTCCTGTGCACCTGGCTGCTTGTTTACATGTGACAGCAGTGATAGGCTGAGCTGTCTAAAATGCAATCACTATGGGTCTGCGATGAGGGAAGTGGGGCACAACTTAAGAGCCTATTCACACATCTAGTGGTGACCTGCGTTGTACTACAACGGATCAACGCAGCTCACTGCAAGGACATAAGTGTTTTCTATGTCTCATTCACACCAGAAGGCTGTTGTGATTGGCAGGACACTGCATTGCAATAAAATGCAAACATGCAGCATTTTATTGTAGCGCCCTGGATGCCACTGCGGGTCACCCCACGGCAACGCATCACACCACGCTGCCATGTGGAGACCTGAATAGAGTGTATACGATATATACACTGTATATACCATGCTGTGTGTTCCCTATTCCATACCGCCTCATTCCATATGCCATGCTGTATGTTTCCTATTCCACACCGTCTCATTTCCTGTTTCCTATTCCACACCGTCTCATTCTAAATGCCATGCTGTATGTTCCCTATTCCACACTCCCTCATTCTAAATGTCATGCTGCATGTTCCCTATTCCACACCGTCTCATTCTAAATGCCATGCTGTATGTTCCCTATTCCACACTGCCTCATTTCATATGTCATGCTAAATGCTTCTGATTCCACACCGTATCATTCTATATGCCATGCTGTATGTTCCCTATTCCGCTCCAACTTATTTCGTAAGCCATGCTATGTGTTCCCTATTCTACACTGTCTCATTTCATATGCTATGCTGTACATTCCCTAGTCCACGCTGCCTCATCTATACACATTGTTGTACATGTTATATTCTGTATACTGTGCTGTACATTCTTTAATATGCACAAACTAAAAAGAAAAGCTTTGAAGAGAGTACCAGCATCCATTTGAAAATTCTGATAACAGTGAGTAAATTCCTATTTTATTACTGGAATTATTTTCTTTCTCCTAGCCTATAAAATGACACTGCACCTGTTTCTGATTATCTAATGCAGGTCTGGGAAGGAGAAAGAAAATCATAAGATTTAAGCAGCCTCAGCAGAGTGCACTAATGTATCGCTGGTGGCTACGACATTAGCCGTAATCTATAGCTCCATGAATCAGAACAATAAGAAAGGTTAATAGAGCAAGAATTACACTGATACACTCAGCATTCAATGTGCTTAAAAAAAAGAGAAAATGCAAGGTATTAAATGGCACTTTTGTAACCTTCTGCTGTTTATAGATTGAGATATAATGCCCATGATTATCATAACCATTTAGTGCAAATTCAGCATTCAATTCCCTGCTTTGCATCTGCATAAATATTTAAATTGTAATGAAATGAACTGTTACATGCTATTCAATGCCTTTCGTAAATTCATAGAAAGCAAATCCAAGCAGGCAGAATCTGCATAGTTTATTTCTTTTTTTTTGTTTAATGCAGTCTCTCTTTCCTATCTTGAAGATTTAATAAAACAGTTTGTGTTTCATGTTTTAATACATATGGTATATCTTTATGATTGCTATTATAGGGTGTTTTCCAAATAAACGTTGGTATTTTCAAGAAAATGTACTCACCCTGCGTGGCAATGTATTAATTGCTTCCTTCTTTAAAATGTTTAGATTTAAAGGGTCATATGGCAAAATGTATCATTTAGCTTTGCGTGAACATCTGTGAGTGGAATCATGTACCGATTTGTGATGTGGAACTCCACTGGTAAAATCCCCATGGCGTCTCAACTCGGAGATGGGAGCATGGCTAATTGCTTCTCTTTATCATAGTTCATAACAGATACATAAAACAGGGAGATTGGATTAAAATTCTTGGCATCCAGCCTAAACAAAATATTATCCTTTATTAATCTGACAAATGTTTGGAGTTTCCAGATCAATGCACTGGACAGGCAGAATCACTAATGTATTGTGCATTGAGTGCTGAAGGTGCACACTCTGAACTCTCTGTCTTACCTATTGATGGAGGAGCTTTACCATATAACATTTATAATTAGCAGTCTCATAATTGAGTTGCTCCCCCAACACATACACCATAGTTCCTCTTGCTGTCAATTGAGGTTCCTCTTAAAAAGATGGATTAGTTATCAGTCAACTGGCTCGGATAACAGTGATGTTTACAAAAGGGCAATGTGAAAATTGCAGCAACCGATTATCAATCACCATGCATGGTTCTAATTGCACTGAACTAGGGAAAGGAGAAATTGTTTATAAAGGTTTATGGTATCAGCAGAAGGTTTGACCTATGATGAACAAGGTAAATAATGGGAGACCCAGGGCAGGATTTTCATCTCTGGAGCCTGTAGGCACATGACATTTGCCTCCCTAAGTAACATTCCTTTACTTTTTTTTATTGAAAATATTAACATGCTGCCCTGGTCTTACCCTGACTTACAATATTTAATAATATATAAATACCCTTATTTGAAGTTAATATTTCTACTGATAAAGGAAAAAACATTGATTGTGCTTACTGGTAAATCCAGCCTTGGGTAATGTAGCAAGACTATCATGTTATCTTTTCCACAACTTGGCTAACATACATGTGCAGCAGAAAAATGCATCATAGAAGATAATATCAGCACCACACAGGAGCGATAGAGCTATGCCCATCTAATCAAAAATATATCTGTTAATCCTATAACCAGGTTATTGGAATACTGATGGTCACACCCAGGTTGAAGTGCGTTTTGCCAGCCCAAAAAGACTATGACACTAGTGTTGACAATTTATACCTTTATTTAGGATAAATATGGATTGCATAAGTTATGTGGCTGATGGAATGTATATAGGGCACTGAATAATGAAATTAAAGTGACCCTGTCACGATGACCTTTCAAGGCAAAGAGACTCTTTAAAGCCCCCCCCCCCCCCAATCAACTCACCTATACTCACCTTTACCGTGCTCCCTTGCTATGCAGTCCTGACCCTGTGTCTGATGGTGTCAGAGCTTACACGAGGTTAAAGACATCAGCCTTCTGCTTTGAAAATGTTAACTATAGTCCCAGAGATGCCACAACTTCGCTGGATTCTCCCGCTTCCCCTGGGGGTTGCATAATTTACCTGTATCTATTTTGGCTTCCTTTTAATTGATTTAGTTTTCTTTGTCTGTATTGAGTCAACCCAATTATCTGAATAACCTCCGGAAAGCATATGTCTCTTTCTTCCTTATTTTTGTTTTCTGTTACTTTGACATAGTTTTTATCTTTTTATTAAGTGCAGAAAATGTTGCAGTTGTAATTCTTCTGAATGTTAAGGCATTGTCCTAGTTCAGTGTTTCTAATCCCACGAGTAATGTGTTTTTTTTTGTTAGCTTGAACATGTTGCTGGCTTATTGTGCACTTTGTTTATTCTATATTTGTTATCTCAATAAACTGAGAATTAAAAAAAAAATATCAGCCTGCCCTTAACATGACAGTGTTCAGGCTTGGTTATTGGTCATTAGGTCCTAACGCTGCATCATACCCGAATGTTACAGGCATGTTGCAGTGGCATTAACTGAGCAACAGAACAGTGGGGGAGCACCAGGAAGGTGAAGATAAATGGGTTAGGATGTGGGCTTGAAAGAGGTTCTGCCACTTTGCCCATGCACACAGTCTCTTTAAGCATGGAATTGAAATAACTTATATGTGTCAGTTACTTAAAGGATGAGTTGCAGCACTGACTCCATATGTGACCCTATTGTCACAATCCTTGATCTGGACATTGGATTGGATATATGAGGACATGTATGGTGATCTTTCTGCATTGCGGATGTAATCTTTGCTCTTTTTACACTGCTTTATTAAACAAGCCCATTAGAAACAATTACTATGAGTTATTATGAAAAGAAAAAGAAGATAAAATTTAGTATGTATGTTGTGCTGTGTGTACTGAAGTGTCATGTGTACCTGTGATGCTGAGTGCCATAAAGAAAAAAGTACCTGGTTTACAATGTTTCATCTCTAGATTTTGGGCAATAATTGTACAGTGCATTTGTCACAAGATTAATTTTCACATTTCTGCAGACACATGTTGAGTGGGCGGTCACTTTTTTAAAACCTGGACAACTCTCATGGACATGACTAATGAAGAAGCGTATCATTCTTGTGGTCATGGGTCAACAACAACAGAACTCTCACTTGGTCATTGGATGAGTCATGTTCATCCATAAAGGGTTCACATTCTGTTTTTTCCTTTTATCTGACACAGATGTCCTTAAGGGACCAGTGTGGCAAAAAGTATAATATTCTGGTATAGTATTCTGAACTGTATTTGGCTAATCCATGTTATAAAAAGATTTGATTTGTATATGCACATGCCTGTATTTATATTTTTCTTTACATCTACAGGCAGAAAAAACTGATGAGCTACATGTGATAGGGGTTGGGGCAAACGAAAACACTACTGGGGGTGCTTAAGCTGGCCTCACACATATACTGTATACTGTATGAGGCTGCAGGAAAGTAGCTGGCTCTGCCTCTAGATAGGCAGAGCCAGCTGTCACTCACGCAGCTGGGCGGATCCCGTCATCTAAGTCGTGATCCGCTCCAGCTGCGGCATCTCAGTATACCGTGAGCTGTAGCTCGCGGTATACTGAGCTTAGGGTAACGGGAGGACGCTAGTTTGTGTCCTCCCGTTACCCTGAGGAGAACTATGGGGAAAAACACTGACCCCATAGTTCTCCTTTAATGCCTGCTGTCACATACAGTATATGCATTATTGTGTTAAACTGCAGGAATGCTCAAGTGGCAGCCCAGAACTTGTAACTTAAAGCTCACGGTCAACTCTCGACATTTGGGACCTGGTAGGATGGGCTCCCAATTATTTCATCACTGTGCAGCCAATCACAGTGATAGCATAATCTGGAGCTCCTCCTACTGGTCTCCGTCAAAAGGGGTGGACCTTGGGCAGGATACCAGTGATGTGGTAAAGGCTTCAATAAACTATCCCAGCAGAATTTGGTGTGCGACCAGATTTTCTTCTGTTTATATGGGCTCTTCCTGTTCTAATCACAAATTCTCCCTGCTCTATCCACAACCACTTCCTGCTCTGTCCAAAACCTCTTCCCACTTTATTCACAACTTCCTGCTCTATTCACAACCTTTTGCTGCTCTATGTGAAACTTCTCTTTGTATCCACAACCACTCCCCTTTCTATCCACAGCCTTTCCCAACTCGAGCCACAACCTCGCTTTGCTCTGTTCACAACCTATCACCCCACTGTATTCACAACCTCTCCTCACTCTATCCACAACCTCTCTTCACTTTAGTCACAACCTCTCCTCGCTCTATCCACAACCTCTCCCCCCTCTTCAAGGGGTGACCCTGGAAAAGCACCCTCCCAGTGCTGGACCCCACGTTTCCCCCTCATTTTTGGGTGTGAGGTTCCTTCTTAAAATTCCTACCAGACCTTAAGGCCCTGGTATGACTTTAAGGGGGAACCCCACAAACTTTTTTATTTATTTGTTTTTTTTTACATGGGGTCCCTCCTAAATTCCTACCAGGCCTTAACGGTCTGGCGTGACTTTTGGGGGGAACCTTACGCGTTTTTTTAATGGGGTCCCTCCTAACATTCCTACCAGAACTAAAGTGTCTGGTGTGACTTTTGGGGGGAACCCCACACTTTTTTTTAATGGGGTCCCTCCTAACATTCCTACCAGACCTAAAGGGTCTGGTATTGTTTGGGAGAGGGAACCACACGCTTTAAAAAAAAAAATTCATTTTTTTCTTTAGAAATGTAATTTTTGCTGCAGCAGGTTCTATACATCGTACAGATGTGCCACTTTACAGGCAAGTTAAGGGGACCCACCTGGCACAATATTTAAATGAATTTTTCATTTTTATTGTTACCCTTTAAGTGATGTTAAAATCACTGCTCCTTTAAAAACACCATTTTTTTTAAAGTTTTTTTTTTTCTTTGATTCCTGTCCCCTAGGGCAGTACCCGGATCCCCATACACTTTTATGGCCAATAACTTGCATATAAGCCCTCTTAAAGAGGACAATTGTTTTTGAAAGTTCTACCCCCATGAGTCCGAATTTTAACTCTTTGGATGTTCTAAAGTTTGAATTCGAACCGAACTTGGGCCTGTACAGCCCATCACTAGTCACAACCTCTCCTGGCTCTATCCACAACTTCTGTCCACAACCACTCATAACTCTATTCCCGCTCTATTCACAACTTCTCTCCGCTCTATCCACAACCTCTCTTCGCTCTACTCACAACCTCTCCATACTTCTTCCACAACCTCTGTCTATTCTATCCACAATCACTCCAGAGTCTTTCCACAACCTCTCCTTACTCTATTCCTGCTCTATCCACAACCTCTCTCCGCTCTATCCACAACCTCTTTCTGCTCTATCCACAACCTCTCTCTGCTCTATCCACAACCTCTCTCTGCTCTATCCACAACCTCTCTCTGCTCTATGCACAACTTCTCCTTATTCTATCCACAATCTCTCCACACTCTTTTCACATCCAGCCATAATTCTATCCATAATCTCTTTGCACTCTTTCCACAACCTCTCCATTCTCTGTCCACAATCTCTCCCTGTTCTATCCCTGCTCAATCCAAAACCTCTGCCAACTCTTTAAATGTGCAATTAGCCATTAAAAAATTTGGATGAGGGATATAAACATTATAATATGCAACTATGACATTACACCGCTGTGTTTGAATGTACTCAGTTATCATTGTCACATTCCTTGTTCTAAGCATACTGCTAGTTAGAGAATCTATAGGTTTTTTATCAGTATTTTATTTATAGGTTTTTCAACTGATGTTTTATATTTGTATTTACATACATTCATATACAATCTTTATTTTAGAAATATTTAATACAGGATGCACCCATGACGCTGACATCTGAGAGTATTATAGGTTCTCTAAGGAGAGAGCCCAGCAGAAGCTGTTTGCTTTTAGACTGTGTCTCTCTATTTGATTATCTGTTTGGAGCTGTACAATGAGAGGGGTAAGGGGAACTAAAAAAATAAATAAACTAACAATAACTTTTATAAAACACATTTCCTTTAACCAACAATCCTGCCTTGCATTTCTGACTGTATTATACACTGACTAAAGCTGACTATGAACTGACAAAAGCAATGGCAAGTCATGCAAGTAGTTCTGTTAAGCCACTGATGCAGTTCTAATTCTCGCTCAGGAAAGTGTTTGGATGACCGGCTTGAAGAAGGTACACATTTAGTCCATGGTATTGAACATTTCACAGGCACGTAGTTCAATTTGCTGGGAGCAACATGTGTCATGAATAAGTATTGTCATGACCAGACAGGAGCAATAACACACACAGAAAACTCCTTTGGATAGGAAGCTCTGCAAGTCCTATGACACTGTATCATTTGACTCTATTAGTTCAAATGACTTGTACAAAATATAAGAAACAGAACATAAGCTCTGTGACTCACATGAAGGATAAAGCCACACTGCCAATTTGGAAGATTAGATTTCTTTCTGCCTTTCTGCTAAAGTCAGTTGAGAGTGAGCTGCTAGATCTATTGGCACTGTGAAATTCTTTTAGCTTTCTAAAATAATTACAGAGAGTTGTCACTGCTTACAGGCATTGCTTGAGATGGCGTTGTCAGTAAAGGGAAATTAGTACAAGATAATAATATACACAGAGGCATACAGGGCTCTGTGTGACGTGGCCTTTATTTATAAAACGCAGTGACTAATTGCAGGATGATGAGCTGGAATCAGCTGACAAACTTCTTGGTGAGCTCAGTCAATATGCAGCATGTACTTTGATGTTGTTGTGCAAGTTATTTAAAACAGTTTAATCTGAAGTCCAAGCAGATATTTTTAAAAAAAAAAACTTAAATTAATGCAGCTCTGTAATCATTAATACATCATTAGAAGTATTTTTAATGCAGGCAGTGTAAGTATTCTCTTTCAGGAGAGACAAGCAGAACAAAGTGCCAGTCAGGTGTACTACAGTGCAAGGAGCATGCTGATAGGAGGAAAGCGCAGAGAGACACAGAGATATTAGATCACCAGTGTGCTGCTTTACCTTATACTGTCCAGTCACAGTGTGGGGGTGAGGAAGAGACCTGTAAGTGAAAGTTCAACTGCAGCAGAGAAAGATCAGGTCCTCTCTCCTGCCAAGCAGAAATGTGCTGTGTAGCAGAGCTGTATAAATCTCACAACTAGATGAAAGAAATACAAATCCTTTGGCAGAAATAAAACAGCTCCTATACATGTATTTTATCTCTGCATATAGCTGTTTTAACACTAGTTAACAATTGATATAAAACTTGTTATTGCAAAAGACGTTTCCTATTATAATGTTGTTTAAAAATGACCTTTCCATTGCAATCTGCAGTCAATCTTGATTTATATCATTGTAGAAATAGCGCAGTTATATATAAGCATCAATTGGAAGTAGTGTGCCCTGAGAACTTTTAGGGGGTCAGTAAATAAAAGCTGTACTGTGCCTGGCTTTGTAAAACAGATGCTCAGCAAAGGGTTTGGTCCTCTCTACATTGCATCATGCTAAAGAAAACTCAGGCTGTGGCAGTTCATAATTAACAGGGTTATTCACAAAGCTGCCGAAGGCATTCGAGTGAATAACCCAGCCGAAGTGAAGTGAGCCAAACGCTGTTCAGCAACTCACTTCTGGCTTGTATGGCTAATTTCAGCCATACATTGGCTAAAATCAGCCGTACATCGGCTAAAATCAGCCGTACATCAGCTGCCTTCGGTCAGCCGAATATGCTCTGCATGATGCTGAACTGTCATTACCACTGGGCAGAGCGAGCTGCGAGATCACAGCTGGCTCCGCCCAGCTGTCATTTTCGTGGAGATCAGTTGGCTTCGGCCTATTGTTCTCCACGCTTCGGGTATCACTAAGGCTCAGCTGAGCCGAAGCATATGCATTTGGCTTGGCTGAGCCACTCGACTGCCTTCAGCTGCAGTACCGGCTATTGTGAATAGCCGGTACTGCAGCCCTTCAGTTCGACTGAACCGAAGGGCTCCAGCGGCCGAAGGATCAGCCGAAGCTATGGCTGGATCCTTTGGCTCTTTAGTGAATAACCCTGTTAGTCTTCTTTGTTCACCACCTTTGGTCTTTTGGCCAGTGCTTGGTGCTCATTTTACTGCCCCTATTTACTGATATTGCCATGCCCAGCCATGGCATTTACTGCTGTATTTACCATAATTACCTTCACAGGTCAGTGCCTAGGGCAGTAGGGTAAAGGGGCAGCACCAAGCATCACAATTTACTATTATCATTGTTTTCAGTTTTGACCACTTGTGGACATTTGTGGTTAAATTCAGTAAATTAACTATGGAGTGTGTTCAAGGGAAGTGAAGCTACTTCAGAAGACTCTCTTTATTTCAAGTAATATAAAGCCATCTCTTGAATGTTGGTATGTTGCAGTTACAAAGTATCTGTAAAAATAAAGCAGACCCCAGACTTCATCCACTAACTGTTGTTTCTGGGTATGGTGCACCAAGTGACTTACCCCCATGATGCAGTGCTCTGCCCTGAGCAACCAATCTCCGGAACCGTACACTTACGTGTCACTTTAAGAGAGGCAGGATTTTATCAGCTGTGTGTAAGCTACGACTGGCATGAAGCTTTTACAAAGTTTGGGCTCCTGGCTTTGACAGAGAAACTGTACATGACTTTCAGAGACTGTGCCACTTTTCCTTGGTGCCCAATGTTTGCAAATCAATAACACTCACCGATAATAACACTTAAATTAAGCTGATCACTTTCACATATGTGTAAAACCAACTGTAGACAGAAAGTTTTCCTTTAAATCATGGGTATAAAATGGTAAAGAAATGAAAGCAAAGAATTTATTAAATCCAACATTTCACCTGATAAGCGATATAGAATTGTGCATTCATGCAGTTTGATCATTTTAGTAGTAAATGTGTTCTGCAACACAACAGCAGGCAACCCTAACTTTAATGTGATGAGTCAGTAATCCTAGCACTGGCAGTCCAGGAGAGTGATTATCTTGCATTCGTTATTCGGATATATGCTAGGATTTAAGAACAGAGCAGTTACAAATCTCTGTCTATTTCAGCGTCAGCACAATTTCTACTGGATAGCTCAACCATGCCACTCTAGTTTTTCAATTTGCTCAACCACCATTAATTGTGATTGATTGACTAAACCTCGGTATGCTGGGGTACACAAGCCTAGTTAAGTAAGATGATAATTGTCTCTCATTTCCAGGACAGTCCTGGGTTTTGGTGTTTTGTCCCTCGAAATGTATGGCTTTGGCAATGTTCTTCTTTGTCTAAAATACCTCAGTTTTCTTGGAATGCTGGAATCAGATCGTATTATCTATTCATATTTCATCGACATTTTGTGGCAATATTTAGGGAAAACCTGTAGTGATAGACTGGTGGGGTTGTCATTGTTGACATCTACTTCTTAAAATGCTAGTTGCCTGGTCTTTATGTCAATCCAGTGCCTTCAATATTTTTTGAGGCTCTGACCTGAAACAAGTATGCAGCTCAGGGGTTCTGGTTCTGACTCTGTAATTGCCATATTTGTTCCATGTTCCATGTGGTAACTCAGAAAGTAATACAACCAGAGGACATTCTTAGGAGATCATCAATGGCAGCCCCCAATTCCTCTCAATTTCTTTGAGGGCTGTTTAAATGCCAATATTTTGATATGTTATTCAGTTTACTAATCTGATAGAATTACTATGGATTGCTCAAGGGATTTACATGATTCAGTGAGTTTATATCATATTTAGGCTTTTACCATCTTATGGCATGTGTTGAGGGACTTTGGACTGTGTCAATGGACAAAGGCAGCTTGCTTTCAGGTGTATTCCACTTGGATTTGACATCATATAAAACGCTTCTAAGATTATTCAGAGTTTATTGACAGGTTCATATGACCTGCATTTGACTTCCAACTGAGCTGCATCAACCTGTTTCAAGCTGCGTTTCCCATTCACGTGTATGGAATGAGTGGTACGTTCTGACATAAACAAAATCCCTTCGCATCATTCATCCACAACTTACTAGATAGACATGTCCAAAATAATTTTCCATCCCTCCTACTTTCCAAGCTTTTGAATCAGAAAGAACACAAGTCAATGTCTCTCCCTATCCCAGTAGTGCTTCATTACCTGTAATAATGTTATAGAATCAAGTCTGCCATTGAGGCTATGAAAGTGTGGGGCTTCATCTCATGTTCCTATCCACGATCACAATATTGTTGTTCAATAGGTCTGCTGCTGATGCTGAGCCAAAAACATTTCTGAGTTCAGTATATGTGTATATGTTTTCCCCATTCCTGCATAGGTTTCTGCAGTGTGATCAAACTTCCTTCCATAACACCCTGGTAGATTTATCATCATGTTAGGGGGAAAGGTTAGTTTCAATAGGTCATTACATTTGTAAAACACTATAGACTATCTTGTAATATCAAATAAGTATAATTAAAGTTACATTTTAGTATTTATTTTGTTTATTTGTGTCACCAACATATTCTACAGTTAAGGTTGACAATTTAGCATATACAGTATGAATTATATAGATTTTGTGCTTGATCAAGATAGTAATTAGATTTACTCAGTGCCTTACCTGCATGTTGGTAGCCACAAATCCTATGTAATCCATATGTGTTCATCTTTAATTGGACTGGGTGGTATCTCTATCTGCATTTCCTAACTGACTGATGTCCCTCCCTATCACAGTCATCCTCTTACTACGGTCAATTTGTGTGGAAGCCAAACAACCTACAAATCTTTAGGGAATAAACTGAAGCAATAAAATTAGACCTATGTAAAGCATGGAGAACATATGAAGTCCTTGTGGATAGTGCCCAGGCCACCACCACTATAACGCCCAGGCCACCAGTATTATAATGCCCAGGTCATCAGTATTATTATGTCCAAGTCACCAGAACTATTATGTCCAAGTCAATGTGAGCAATTATGTTGTGCTTGGAAGTGAATAATCTTAGATTATTTACTACCAAGCGCAACATAATTGCTCACATTAATCACGTCTATACACATTGTTGCAGCTGGTGATTTTACACTTTTCCTAGCGCAACTAAACTGGTTACAATATTATGTCCAATCACCAGGGGAACTTGTGTCATTTTAAAGAGGTTCCATCAACAAGTATCAAAAAATATTTATCCATATGCATTTTAACTTGCTAGAAAATGTGACTATTCTTGAAAGAGTCAGTTCCCTGTCACAGCCCCCTGTCTCCTTCTGGGAGTTTCTAATTACTTTCTGTGATGGCCCAGATCCTCTGGCCCTCCCTTCATTTCTCTATATAACCTTTTATGTTGCAGCTTGAGAAAAACTGGAATAGTATAGAAAGTAACAGCTCTGAGTCTACTGAGACAGATGAAATAATATCCTATATGTGCCCAGCAACAGTCTTTGGCTTTTGGATGCCAACACAGGGGAGACTTTTACAGGTAAAACAACATGCATACAATAAGTTAACTGCACATATAATCTTTTGTAAAGATTGTTGCTGAAATAAATGGTCTGGCAACAAGGTCTATTTAATGTTTTTTAGGTTTATATGTGAAAGAGATCAACTTAAAGTGGAACTATTCTCCCCTCCCCTCCAGCTATTCTATGTCTGTAAGCTCTCTCGCTGGTGCCAACATCTTCTCAACGTCTTCATCTGGATTTGGGGTCTTCAGCCATCCTTTTTCTATTGGTCTGGCCAAGGTGACATAATTCCTGCACATGCACAGTACATGCAAGAGTTCATTCATCCCAGCAGAATTGTACATTCTAACAAGTTTGCAAAGAGAAATATAGGAATCCTTTAATGTAGAAGGGACAGTAATGGAACACCCAAAGTACAGGTCCCTAGCATGCTCCAATTCTCACTCAGAACCTCAGCAGTGCTACTACTGACTTCACTGCATGCATACCATTCCTGGAACTTCCCTCGGCAAGGCCCGATAAAGCGTATTGCTTATTTAGGTTTTGCCTGCACAGTTGATAAGTGAAGAAGTAGTAATCCTATATATGACATTATTAGGTTAACATAGATCATTGCTAAGACACCTCACAAGTACAAGCACAGCTTGTATGTTCATAAAATTAATGGCCAAGGTGAAAACAATGCAGATAGACTAGATTCCCTCTAAGGTTGTTTAATTGTAAATGCTTTGACTGATAGGAGTGAGTGACAATCAGTCACGGAGGCTCTGTGGGAATGACTGTGACTGATCTAGCTAGTATGTGTGCCATGTGAGAGACTCTGAAGCAGAATACCAATGACATTGTGGTCAGTGATCTCAGCTTAGACAGGATAGAATGGTCTGATAGCTATATATGGGCATAGATGGTGATGTCATGGTTTCATCATCAATCATGAGCATGTCTCCATAATACCGGTGTTCACCTATTGTGTTGTAGAGCACCCCTTTGATCAGTGTCTGGTGCCATGTCTGAGTAACCCGTTGAAGAAAAATTATCACAGTTTTTGAGCAATTTGTTTTAAAGCTTCTAGGTTTTAAAAATAATGTTCTGTGTTTTGTTATATAAAATCTCTATTTCACAAAAAAAGCATTTAATACAGGGTGCACCCATGACAATGATTTCACAGAACATTATGGGTTTTCTAAAGAGAGGACACAGCAGAAACTGTTTTCTTTCAGACTGTCTCGTTTAAATTGAAACTGTTCCCTTCACTGCATGAACGGAGCAGGCAGGGAGGGTTGGGAGGGGAATAAGCCATTCGCTTGACACATTCAGTTAGTGTGTCATATTCAGCTTGGGTTACTAAGCTCTGTACACACCTAGAGCTACACCTTCTGGCTGTAAATGTAAATATAGTATATTCAGCCCTAATGTAAACAGTGGGCTGGCTCTTGGGAGAAGCTATGCAACTATCAAACTACTGTGATGGGTGGATGTCTGTCTAGAGTAGTGGGTGTTCCTCAGCAGACTGTATTTGCATGCATTGCCCTATCTAATGGCCATAGGTGATGCTGGGCTTCCATGATTAAAAGAACTGCACTCCAATTAATGAAAGGGGCAGACCAGGGGCAGTAAGCCTGGTGACTAAGGGGGTAAAGGTCAGGGGTAGGCAACCTTGGCTCTCCAGCTGTGCTGAAACTACAAATCCTATCCTGCTTCTGCCTCTGGGAGTCATGCTGTGGCTTGCAATGCCTTATGGGAATAGTAGTTTCAGCACAGCTGGAGAGTTGAGGTTGCCTATCCCTGGGCTAGGTGATGTGCTAGCTCTTCTGTACAATTTCAAGAGGCTGACACCAAGTCATAATTAGGTACTTATGTTGCTTGCATTTAAAAAATGCATTTAATGATGTATTAATGGATACAGAGCTACAGTAATTTATTTATTTTGTATCTACCTTGACTTCAGCTTTAATAATGTCTTCATTTATACAGAACACTATACATTCCCTTCAAGTCAGTGAAAAGAGCAACACAAATGTGTTAAATTAAGTTGCTTTCACCTTCCAGCGGTTTGGAGCAGTGAGAACAATCAAAAAACAGCTTCTGATTGGTTGTCAATGGGTCACTGCACTTTGCACAATACATCGTGCATTATTAAATAATCCTGAGAGTGTTTGTTCATGAATAAACAGATGAATCATACGTCTTACCTGGATGTTTTCAAATGAGTCGAAATTTCCTTTGTCCAAAGCTTTTTTTTTTTTTTTAAGCTCTTTGACTGGAAAAATGCCTAGACAGTCATAGGATTGCATGACTCACTTGGCTCTAGTGAAAGGACTTAAGAGAAAAGTTTAAAAAAAGTAGTCGGTTCTATTATGTCATGCCTATATTCATGTTACATATAATTTGGACAAATGTGTTGCTTTTTATAACGCACAACTTTTGCACAGCCAAAATGTTAGCAACAGGGACGGGGAAGTTATAGAGCCATAAAATGTATTAACTGTTACCATAAAAGAAGTGCTGAAACCAAATTTAGTTTTATTACACAGTGGAGATGAGTGGTCATAGATCTGAAACTAGACAGAACTTTTATTACATTCTGGGGAAGCTTCAGTAAAAAAATAAAAAATAAACAGTTGATAAAATCCCAATGGGAAGGTAACTATAGGCTCAATTCACAAAGCTATAGTAAAAAGATGATGACTGCAATTTTCAAATTAGTTGCTAAGATGCTGGTGGTCCCACAGAATCATAGGTTGTTATGGTTAGCCTGTCTATGTCCTACCAACCAATGACACTGTGTGGTTCAGCCACCAGTCAACCAATGGCGCTGTTTGGGTCGCACAATGTCTTTGGTTGCCAGGATGCAGATAGAGCTTGAAGAACTGGCCAAACTGTTCACCCATTCGGCGAACTGCAAACAGCTTGGGTTCGTGTTGAACTCATAGTCAACCCAAATCCAAAGCTCATCCCTAGTGGTGAATCATTCACTGTATATAATAATACATCCACTAGAAAGATTCATTTTCAGTAAATGTTGAATATCATATTCACTGATTTCTTAATATGCCCCTTGGTTTTTCTTTATTCTGTTGCATATTTGTTGTATTTCATTTTTATTATTTTTTCTTAGCGGAACGTATATGTGAGTGGAGAGTATGTCTGCAATGGTTAGAAAGAAAGTTTCAGGAATCAGGGAAGCGTTGCTTACTTCTATGGTACTATTACAAATATATACATTCTTAAAGTTTATTTAAACCCCAAATTACATTTTGGGTATATACTATAGGAGGACATTTTAAATAAGCCTGTTTGGTTTCAGCACTTCATTTATGGTAACAGTTAATACATGTCCAAGGTTTTAAATAATTCTGTTTACAAGTTATCCTGTTAGTTTTTCATTGAATCTGACTTTCTGTCAGAGATTGACAGTATTAAAGCACCATCTTCCTATGCATAACTGCCAATTCATCATTTGGAACCAGATCCCACTGTCCCTCTTTACTCCTTAGGTACTCCTTAGTTATACTATTTTTCGGTCTGATGTTCTGACCTCTATTAAAACTGTACTACTTAACTATCAAAACTGCTTTATTCCACTATCATCCAACCTCTAAATTACATTGGTATTTCTTATAAGGCAGTATATAGGTAAAGCAGTGGTAAAAAAAGGAGCTTTAAGGTTTCACCAATCTTTTTTTTGTATCAGTTCTTCATGGTCCACAATGTGGGGGCATGGCAGAGGTGAACCCTTTGCCTATACATACTTTGCTACAAGGTATTCCTCTTTCTCACCTCAGAAAGTTGGGAAGTATGACAACTGAGTGGTAACCTTGTCATCAATGCATGCACCTGCACTCCTAAAAAACAAAAGGGAGCAGAGCGCCACCTCCGTGTGTAAAATTGTTTATTAAAATAAATGGGATATATGTACTCCCAGCAAACTTTTTCATCATGCTTCAACAACAAACAAGAGGTCACACTGTCTGTTAACCCAACCTGGTATTGCCCCCACTATGTACCACAGCTGCCTCTGGTAACATCACCGTCCAGCAGCCGCAGTCAGCCAAAATTGACGCGATGCAGGGGCAAGCCCCTTCATCAGAATCACCTACATCATACTGCTGTTGGCCTTACCAACGCACGGCGTGCTTGATTGTTCCAGCATTGTGTTACCATTCCTGCAATGAGAGAGAGAGAGAGAGAGCAGCAACGTCACCCACTGCAGATTCTACACTGTCAACAGACCCAGGCGCTGCGTGAATCTAAAACAGAATGGCAGTCACGTGACTACAAACTAAAACCTGAATCTCTGTTCACAGTGGCTTAGTTGTTAGCACTGCTGCCTTGCAGCACTGGGGGACACTGGTTTCAATCCGAGCCAGGGCACTATCTGTGTGGAGTTTGCATGTTCTCCTTGTGCTTGTGTGGGGTTTCTTCCCACACTCAAGACATGCTGGTAGGTTAATTGGCTCCTATCTAAATTGGCCTTAAGGTCCCCACACACCTTACGATAATCGTACAATATTTGCGCGAAATCCCGTGATCGTATGATTATCGTAAGGTGTGTGGAAGCCATGCGACCTCTACTACTGTAAGGTCGCACGACTTTAAACTTACGGACATGTTTCAAAAAAATTTTAATTAGTAAAAATTACAGAACATTTTGAAAGTTTTTTTTTACATTATGTTAGGAAACATTTATTATTACCCAGTTTTTTGGTAAAATATAAAAGATCGGGTCACGTCGGGTAAATAGACACCAAACATGTCAAGCTTTAAAATTGTGCGCACCTGCAAAATCGCAGAAAACTACCATAACCAAAATTGGCCATAGGCGACACTTTAAAAGCTTTTCCCGCTCATCAGTTTAGTGTTATCAGTGATTGATGGCCCTAGAATTATTGCTCTCACTGCGACGTTCGCGGCGATATGTAACATGTGCGGCGTAATGGGCGCAATCGTCTTTTTTGCACGTATACGCCCCCGACGCATTTTTGTATGCGTGTATGTATGGGTGGGGACTTTAACATTTTTTTTGTTTTTTTATTCTTTTTTATGTGTAACTTTAAATTTTTTTTGGGGGGGGGACTTACATTTTTTTTTCCACTAAACTTTATTGCTATCACATACGGGACTAATAAAAACCCCCTATGTCAGTGGTTCTCAAACTTTCTAGGGCCGGGACCCCTCGGTAACATTTGCCAAGTTGTGGTGACCCCCAACGGTAAAATTTAGGGATGACGCGGCTGCTGCAGCGTATCGGCACCCCATACACGCGATCTGCCGGCTCTACAGCCAAGCGGCGCGCACGAGGGGGCGTGTCTGAGCGGACGTCTAAAGATGCTCGCTCAGATCTAGAGACCTCTCGGCCGGACGTTTTTTTACAACGGCCGGTCCTGGTTAAGAAGCATGTGTTTGCATTGTTCTACTGCAATACCAAAATTCACCAGAAAGTTGAAGATTGAATGCACTGAAAGGGTCCCCTCCATTGTTCTACATGGAGGAGTCAAAAGCAAATTAAACTTTTTTATTTCAAATGGAAATCCACTTTAGTTTACTGATTAATAAATGGGAGCATTTACAATGCAACAAAGTGTTTAGAAGAGCAGTATAATTCAATACAAAATGCATTTGTTGATGGTGTTATAATGTGAACAAGCATTGGTGCAGGTGATGCAGTTTGGTTGCAATCTCTTTCCATCTATCACATTCTGTAGATGCGTGAGCCCACTGCTCCAGCCCCTAATATACAGTATGTAAGAGGCATACTAGTGATAGTACAAAGAGCATTGCATACAAAGCACAACATCCAATATTTGTGTACGTGACTAAACTTTGCCAAGCCTCGTGAAGGAATAATGTTTACCTACTAACAGCACTGCCAGCCGAGTCCCAAGCACAGACTTAGTACAGGAAAAGGCATATTTAAAGATCACACTGCCCTGTGTGCCCTTACCTTCAGGCTTCACCCATTTTGTCAACAGTCATATTATAGAAATATTAATCCTAAAAAGAGGTGGAAGTAAGGAGCTAGAAAGGATTCTTGAACTACTCTTCATCTTCAAATCCTCGGCCTAGCCAAATGGCTTGTTTTCAGCAGCTCTCCACAAAAAAAGGGGCCTACTTCCAACGCAGAGGCTACCTGAATTGAGAATTCCCTATGTATTTCAGGTAAAGAGCGCGCCAAGCAAAAATTATTAGGGCTAGTTCGCACCAAGTGCTCAGCGGATGCAGAGCAGAGCAGTTACAGAGCGCATCAAAACTGCATCCAATGTATTCCAATGGTATTTTGGGGTCTAGCTCACACTACAGCATTCAGTTCCAAAGCATGTGGAAAAACTGCAGCATGCCCTATTTTTTCTGCTCTGGAATGTACCAAAAGGCATGCAAACGCATCAAAAACGCATGCAAATGCCTTGGAACTCACTGAAAGCCCATTTTAGGCACACAAAAAAGAAACGTCCCAGAACGCGGCAAAACACACT
Source organism: Nanorana parkeri (assembly GCF_000935625.1). Classification (NCBI taxonomy): domain Eukaryota; kingdom Metazoa; phylum Chordata; class Amphibia; order Anura; family Dicroglossidae; genus Nanorana; species Nanorana parkeri. Next base: position 513,130 of record NW_017306352.1, on the reverse strand, counting down.
GCACTGCGTGTGCAGAAACTCGTGCAGATCTGGTCTGCATTTGGTGTGAACAAGCCCTCAGAGTGCACAATATTGTTTTACTAAATCTGTCAACAGGAAGAAATCTGTCAACAGGAAGAAATCTGCCAACAGGAAAAAACTAAAGGCACCCAACTAATTTCTTGGATCCAACAATACCCCTTCATCAGGGCTTTATTTCTTTATCTAACTGTTGTGTTCAGAGCAAAGCTCCTGAGTAAATTGATGTAAAACCAGGAAAATGATCAGTGTATCAATGCCTTTGTCAGCAGCAGAGCAGAATTATAGGATTATTACTGCAATAAAAATAAATAAAACCAGAATAAACTGATATGCAGATCCTTCATTTGATAAAATAACCTGTAGAAAGAAAGAATATAGCTGCATGTGCTATTTGACCTCCTGGCTCCTCTTGGAAGCCCTCCCACTCCACATTCATGTCTGTCACTAGATTTACTGACAAGTGTCCGGACATAGCAAGTTAAGGCAAACATAAAAAGGAAAAGAAAATGAGTTATTGATATATTATGATGTCATGCCCCTCTTATTCTCCGACCCTATGCATGAATCCATCATTGTTTTATGGAAATACAGCCTTAGTATTGAATACTGATAAATAGTAAGATCACCCAAAAGCAATATTTCAGTTATAGGGTGAGTCTGATGAGTCACTTAGTGGTCTAATATACCTTTTATGTACTCTGGCAGAAAGAGTCCCGAGGTAGAGCTTATTTGTCTCAGCCCCACCTTGGAGTCTTGTTTCTCCTGCAACAACAAACAAGTTCCAAGGTGTTTCCACGCCTTGTAACAAAAAGCTGAAATTACTTCAGCAGTTGTTCAGAACCGGGAACTCAAGCTCAGGGATCTCCCAACCAGAGTTTCAGAGACCCTCCAGCATCTATCGAAAACTATCGAGAGGACACTTGTTATAAGAGCAACATAGAGGCTACCTTTGCTGACCTCTCCTCCTAAAAATGCTAGTTGATGGGCTGTTATGCAACCCTATTGCTTTAATATCCTGCACCACTGCAAGTACACAGGCAAGAAAGTCTGATTTTTATTTAAATTTTTTGTTTTGCATGCTTGTTTTAGGCCAGTAACTCAAAAAGTACTGATGCCAGAGGCCCATCATAACATCCAGGCAGTAAGCATTTTTAAGTAGGAGGTCAGCAATGGGGTATTTTTTGTTTATTTCATGGGAAGTTTAGGGCTCTTGTAAACGGGCATTGTTTTTCTGCCCAGGTCTTGGGCAGAAGTGGGAACCTGTACTCGCCTACCCTGCAAAGCTGTCATGGGCTCCCGTGGTCATGAACTGGCTTAACAACCCAGCCACCAGGGGGCCCCTCTCACGTATTTGGCCTGCTTTACTTTGCATTTCATTTCTTTAGAAGCAGCATGTCCTATTGAGGTGTGCTGAAACTGCAAGCAAAGCAGGTTAAACAGAGTCTTTTCTTGCCAAACGCTGTGCTTGCCATTCTAGCATAACTCCATGTGTTGAATGAAAAACGTAGCTTCTGACAAGAACACCCATCGACATGAGCCCTTACTGATTTTTACACTTTGCTCTGAGCGCGCCCCTGGGTGTTGAGGACTCTAGGTTTTACAGAGCTGGTAGGTGGACCAGCACTGCAGTTTACAAAGGAGACTGTCTGTGTTGGCTCTGGTGTACAGCTGTAGTCCTAGGAGCTTGCACATGCAAAGGTGACTCCCAGGAGGCCCTGCAAGGCAATGGTGCTACCCTATAGACACATGTTGTTAGGAGGGTCTTTTAGTACTTTTTTGCATATATGAGGACATTGAGGATACAATTAAACAGCAATTGACCAAGTATGTGAATAATGCATGTACACTTTATTTAATAGTACATGGGTATTATAACACTTTAATGCAACCAGCACATTTAAAGGCTGTTGAACCTTCAGCTTTTTACAGCTTTTTTGTTTTTAGAATTAAATATGGCAGATGGCAAGACTACCAAAGATATATACTATCATATAGTGCACGTTCCACATTATTACCACGTTGTTAAATTTTAAAATGGACAGAAATACCTATTATGTCTTTTTGGAAACGTTATGTGACTGGTTCCTCTCAATTCCTGCATCTCCTTTGTGGATCAGCAAGCGAAGAGCTGCACATGTCCAGAACTACAATTCCCAGGGAACCTTGCACCAGGCAGGTTCAGCAGTAGTGAGATGAAGCTATTGTCAATCACAGGAAAGGGAGAGCAGGGCTGCCTATGGTATGCCTACATGGGAGTGACCAGCCTCTTACTCAACACTTTGCCAATAGGGGAAGAAGATCTGTAAAATGTCATAAAAGCTTTTATATGTTATTGTAATTTAAAAAGTAGTTTTTGACCTTTTTTTTTTTTTAAATGATATTATGTTCATTAAAAGAACACCTGTTGGTGATTCTGCCATTAAGGTCCTTGTTCGGAAACTTCATGTTATGGAGTAATAACTCTTCCAATTGATTTCCTGCGTTGTCATCTTGTCATGTTCCCCCTTATGGAGACTACAAGGGGTCATGCTTTTATGCACTGCACAGGCATGGTCCACCATTATCAGTAAAAAGGTTCAGACCAATAGTGTGCAGCCAACACTGGAGGGGGTGCATGTAGTCAGGAAGTGGTTGAAAGAGGTGGAGGAGCTCAGCTGCACTAGGATACAAAAACAGGATGAAACAAATTGAAAACACAGGATGTTATTAAATACAAAAAAGTTTATTATTTATGAAACACGTGACTATGTGTGTCATAACTATATGTTATCCAATTAGGGTTTAGATCTCCTTTAAAGCTGCAGTGCTTTCTATCTTACATTGCTTTACTGGATATTTTGCCTATGCATACACTTTCAGCACCAATCCTTTAAAGCTGAAGTCCATTCACAAAAACTTTCATTAAGATATTGGGCAGCAGAGTGGATTAGTGGTTAGCACATCTGCCTTGCAGCACTGGGGGTCCACTGTTTGAATCTTGGCCAGGACATTATTTGCATGGAGTTTGCATATTCTTCCTGTGCTTGCATGATGTACTCTGGTTTCCTCCCACACTCCAAAGACATGTTGGTTGTCTCCTGTCTAAATTTGACCTATTATGTGAGATATTGTAAGCTCCTTGAGGGCAGCGACTGATATGAATCTGCAATATGTAAAGCACTGCATAAATTGTTGGTAATTTATAAAGTTCCTTAATAGCCACAAAAGATATACAACCAGTTTGTGTGCAACAAAATTATCACTATGCTGCACAATGCACATAAACTGAGTAGAGCTGCGGGAGGGACCCAGTAGGCCCCACCCCCTACAGAAAACTACAGGAGGGCCAGAGTCAAGACTAGTCACCCTGCGCAATGAGAGAGAGCAGCAGTGACCGGTCTTTATTGCAGGCATCTCCCTCATCGAGGCAAAGGGTAACACTATTGCACATGGAAGCACATTAAGATTCATCTAAGAATACACATACCTCTTGTATTTAGACAATGTTTGCTTATTTTGCTTATTCTGGAGTTCAGAATAGGTTGAGTAACCCACAGTAGCACACAGTTTAACGATGGAAAAGCTCTAGAGCTATAAAACGTCAGCCCAGACTGCCACTGCAGTGTTTGTTCTATTACTCTGGTTGAATTGAAAAAGCCTCTCTGAGTAAGTAACAAGTGAATAGAACAAGAACTTGCTGAGCTGACTATATATAGTATGTAAAACCTAACAATTCACTGGCTGTCCTTTGCACCAGAGCTTGAAACTAGTATATTCATCAAATCTGTACACGTAGCAACAAGCTAACACTTACTTTCTTAACCAGCCTCCGAGGTTGTGGATCTCCCTATTTAGCAGCTAGAAGGGGAATCACAGTGACTCATTTCATTCCACATGCTTCACAGTAACAAACCATTGTTAAAAGTAGAACCTGCACATCTCACTATTAGTTGCCTAGCAAAACATGTAACAAACAAACGTTGACATCTTAAGGGCTTGCAGTCATTTCCCCATCATATAGGGCATACTGGCATAATGAATAAAATAAAAATAGCCTTGTGGGGTATTTAAAAGAGGAAGAGAGGGTACAAGTGTCTAATCCTGCCCAGAATACATCTGGTTGTCATGGCAGATAGCCAAACTAACATAGCTAAAAACATTCATTCACCACGTGCCAGCCATCAGTGGAGTGAGCAAGCAAATTGATAGCAGACTCAGCTGAAGCAAAGCTGAAGATGTAAGTTCACATTTGCACCTCAGATGCTGAAAAAATATAGAAGGTGTGCTGATACGTTACATCCTGGTATACAGCATGCTTTAAATTCACCCATCACCTCCTGAGGGATGACCACTGCAATTCACCTTAAATCTGAACTCAAGGCATAAAGCTGAATGTGTACACAAAATATACTGCCTGGCCAAAAAAAGTCACACACTCTAATTTCATTTGACTGCCTTTAGCTTTGATTACGGCACGTTTCGATAAGCTTATGCAATGTCACAACATTTATTTACGTCTAAAGTTGCATTCATGTTTCACCAAAATCTTATCTTAGCTATGATGGGAGAGTCAGACCACTGCATAAAATCTTTTCCAGCACAGCCCAAAGATTCTCAATGAGGTTAAATGAGAACTATGGGGTCAGTGTTTTTCCCCATAGTTCTCCTTAGGGTAACAGGAGGACACAAACTAGCGTCCTCCCGTTACCCTAAGCTCAGTATACCGCGAGCTACAGCTCGCGGTATACTGAGACGCCGCAGCTGAATCGGATCACGACAATTGTGCCGGGATCCGCCCAGCTGCGTGACTGACAGCTGGCTCTGCCTATCTAAAGGCAGAGCCAGCTGTACCCGCCCCCTCCCCCGTCCGTTCCGCCAGTCAGTGCTGGAGGATTGGAGCGGGAATGGGGGAATCCAGCCCCTCCACTGTCACAGCAGAGAGCCGTGACAGGATCGAGAGGTGAACGAACGCCGGTATGTGTTCGCTCATCTCCCGATCTACTGAGCCGACCTGCGACAGTCTCATTGTCACAGGTCAGCTAGAACTATGAGGTGAGTGGAAATCACTCATCTCATAGTTCTCCTTTAAGGTCTGGACTCTGTCGTGGCCAATCCATGTGTGAAAATTATGTCTCATGCTCCCTGAACTACAATTTGAGTCCAATGAATCCTGGAATTTTCATCTTGGAATATGTCTGTGCCATCAGGGAAGAAAAAATTAATTGATGGAAAAACCTGGTCATTCAGCATATTCAGGTAGGCAGCTGGCCTCATTTTTGTGAAATATAACATTGCTGAACCTAGGCCTGACCAACTGAAGCAACTCCAAATCAAAACACTGCCCAAAATCCAGGTGGTGACTTTTTTTTTTGGCCAGGCAGTGTGTGTATATTGAATTTGTTTTATCTGCCAAGGGATTTGTATTTTTTCTCATCCAGTCCAGAGATTTACACAACTCTACCACACAGCACACCCCTGTCTGGCAAGGAAGGAGACCTGACTTGTTTCTGTTGCAGTTCAGTAACACATACATGTCTCCTCCCCACCCCAATCTGTGACTGGCAATTGAAAGGAGAAGCAGCAGACTGATGGCCTCATCTCTCTATCACTCTTTTTACTGCAGCCAAAATGATTGGCTGGGAACACCCAAAACCAGAACATGGTTTATTATTCAAATATTATCTCTACGGAAATTTGGTTAAATACTGCCGTCAGGACATTCCACATTGCAGTGTGAGGCTTCAATAACCTATTGAGAGGCACCCGACATTGCAATATGGGATGAACTAATGTGGAATGCAGCATTCCTCAGCACTGGGCACCTCAAACATGCCATACAGCAGGCACCTCTGGGTTTCTAGGGTTTCCTGGGACCCCCTGTACCAATGGCCTGGAAGTTATTGGCATAAGGTGGTGGCTACTACCATTTTGGATAGTGTAGGGAAGTGTTAGAAGCACATCTTTTTTTTCCTATCAGGGAATTCCCCTTACTTCTTGTCTCAGAGACACAAGAGAAATTGAGTGAAAATCTTCTCTTATGTAGTTGCCAATGTAACAGGTGTCCCCATTAGAAGATTTCAGTTTCTGTTCTGGTGACATCACTTGTTTCCCATCACTTTCTGGCCCAGGAACAACAGAGAGGCTTAATCTCCCCAGAAAGGACTTTGACAGAAATAAAAACCTGAAAGCATAAATATACACCAGGAGGACCAAACCAAATGGTGATGGATTTAATATTGTTTAATTGTTTATAATATGATCAGCTAATGTGTTTCAGGGGCCAAAAAGCTTCATCAGGGGTCATTAAATTTAACAGATCTTAAATGGACTCACTAAAACAGATTACCAGGCAGGTGAAGAAAAGTCACTAGCACTCCGGCGTAAATAGAAGTCAGTACTTATTGACTACTAAATGTCACATCATCACAGGCAACGTTTTGGAACCGCAAGGTTCCTTCCTCAGACAAAACAGAGAGTGAGAGGCTTCTATGTGCTTTGAATTGAGATTATCAGGCAGGACACACCCATTCCCCATTGTCACTTGGTGTCCCGTTGGCTCAGTTTTCTTAGCAGGTGATTAGCTTAGGTCTAGCCAATCAGGGGTTATTAAGTTGCTATGGTGGTGGTTGATGCATTTGCTATCAGTCCTTATTCCTCCACTATTCATGCAGATGAAGCAGGTGTGCCCTGGAAACGCGTCAGCCACCAACTCCAGCTGATGGCATCCTGTATGTCGGATTTTATTTAATAAAGTATAGGTGCCTCTGACATGGTTCTCTTGTGAGCTTCTATTGGGCTGTGATGTGTCACTTATCAGTATATAGCTTTTAGTGCTTTGCTTGTTTGTAGTGCCAGTGTTTGGAAGACCTGTTGAGATATATGAGAAGAAAATTCAGCAAATCGCCATTAGCGCTAAAGATTGTATGTGTTTAGGCACACATGAGAGAAAGTCTATCACTCCACTTGCTGGCTGTAGATGTAAGTAGGAAATGTACACTTGAAATATTTCATACTTACCTGATGTAAAAAAATTATTTTATTTATTCCTGAATAAATGGAATAAAAAACGTGTACGAAAACATTATGCATTTCCGATAAACCCCAAAATGCTACAGAAAGTAATCTAGTAAATGTTATGTCTCTACTGTGCTAATTAAACTTTGTGTAGCCTAGTTGACTTTTCTTAATTTTTAACCCTTTACACAACACTGGACATCTTGAAACTCACACACAGCATTCTCTGTTTGGAAATCGGTGCTGCCATCTGGATAGGCCCTTAGAGAAACAGTAGAAAGTCTGAGATTACAGCAAGGCACTGTACTTCAAAGCAAGGGAGATGTCAACAAAGTTAAACCAGGCTCTTGTCACGGCTGGTGATCTGTGCATTAGATACAGTATGTGTTATCCTACCTGCTTTTCAGGAACAATTTAGCACAGTGTCTTTTTAGTGTAACCTTAGAGTTTATTATGGACTATTAATGTGCCTACAGAATTCAAAGAACATTTACCCAAGCAGGGTGATTTAGGGAACATTCATGTGTGTGTAAGAGCTACCTATGGCAGCACGAGATTTCTCGGTAGGAAGGTCGATTGGCTGGATATTGCCTCTAAGAGCTCTATACTTTTCGCCCAAGAGAGACCAGTGCATGAGATGTCTGGATGGGGCTTCAACTCCTCTTTATGGGTTGGTATGGCCTCTTACTGCATTGTGGGATTATCCTCAGTGTCATGGTTGGTGATATGTGCATCATATACAGTGTGTGTTATCTTACCTGTTTCCCATGAACACTTTAGCACACTGTATTTTTATTTTATAACCTTATTCAAAATTAACCCCAGTATTTATTTTGTACAGTAAAGGTGTCTACAAAATGTAGAGAACATTCACCCAATCAGGGCAATATAGGAAACATTTATATGTGTGTGGGAGCTGCCTATGACTGACCAAGCTTTCTCGTTGGAAGGTCAGTTGGCTTGGTTGAATTTTGCCTCTAAGACCTCCATGGCTTTCTCCTAATATGTGAAATGCCTGAAAGCGGCTTCACCTCCTTTTTATAAGTTGGCATGGGCCCGCATTGCAATGTGGAATGATCTTCAGTGTCCATTTATTGTAAAGTCCAGATTTGCATATTGTAAGATAACTTGGTTTCACAGGCTTCCTACAGCAATGAGTTTGCAAGTAAGTCCAACTTTTTTGTTTTGCAAATTTTCATCTACAACATTGATTTTATTAGTTGCACAAAGGGACACGTGTACTTTACCTCTTTCCTTAGCAAATTCATTTTCAAGTTGTCCAGCTAAAAACAGCAGTACCCATCATTGCACTCAGCTTACTAGAAGTCATTACACACCATGGGTCAGCTCGGAACCTCCCACACAGTGTCATCCTTATCCATGAATAAGTCCCCTTACTCTGTCTTTAACCATTCTGATAATGTTCAGGACCTTGTACGACTGGGCTTCATGTCATTTCCTGCCTGTCTGTGTAAGAACAGACTACTGGCACTTTGTCCTGCACAGCTGATGCCAAGTCATCATTGATGAAAGTCTATTTATATGTATGGAGGCACAAATACCTTTTGGTTACTTGCCAAGTTGTGCGTAACAGTATTAAGACGGATCAGGACAGGAGACTCCAAACTACTTGAGTTGCACTTGCACAACATGCTACTCAGGTCCCTGGTAATAGATTTATATTGTACACTTAAATAAAGGTTGAGTAATATAAATCTTATGGCATTTTTCTGATTTCTGATTACCATGCTTAAATTTTTAGTTTTTTACTAAAAATGTATAAAATACGTATAATGATCATGCGAGCCATTTTGTATTGTGGGACAAATTTTTGTACACGACCTGCCTTTGGGGACTTAGTGCATTGGACTGGCTTTTGTGTGAGATATAAAAGAATATTTAAAGTGACATTAAACCCTCAGATTTTTTAACACAAAACAATACTGTAATGTGTGCCTTACTGTAATCCATGGTAGTTTCCCTTCACTTTGCTGCTCTTCCTTATAAATCCGTATCTCTTCTCATGCTGGACAGAACTTCTGTTTTGCAGCAGACTGCCTTGTCTCTGAAATGGATACATGGGGGGTGATTTACTAACCTAAACACACGCACGCACTAGGTGCGTGTGATTTTTACACAGCAAAACTTATTTATCAACCAAAAAGTCTCTAAAAGCATATTTCCACTAATGCCATATATGGAAAAATCATGCACATGATGCATATATAATGCTGCTTCACAGTTTAGACAAAAATGGTTAGCTCATGCATTTACATTCCTGCATTCATCAACGCAAGCACCACAATATAGAGCTAATTTACACAAGATCACCTTGCAAATTCATGCAGGGCTTTGCACAACACACCTGCTGGGTGTGTACACACTACAAAGGTGTTTAGATTCCACCCATAGATCATGCTGGGAGGGAACACACTACAGAGGTGTATACATGTTCGTGGTGTGTTTATAAGGTTAGTAAATCAACCCCATGGTGTCTGTGTGCAGGTTCACAACCTGAGCCAGCACTACAGGAAGAGGCACTCAGCTGCAAAGGGAAGTTCTCCCCCAGCATGAGAAGAGATACAGATTTAAAAGGAAGAGCAGCAAAGAGAAGGGAAACTACCATGGATTACAGTAAGGCACATATTACAGTATTGGTGTATGTTAAAAAATCTGAGGGTTTAATGTCACTTTAAAGCTGATCTCCAACCTACCTTTCCTCTTGCACAGTTGTACAGGCTCAATGTTGTACAGTCTAAAATAAAGTAAGCAATACAAATGTAAAAGTTTTATTTAAAATGTCATTGATATTGATTGATGTCATGTTGATAAAGGGGAGAATGGAAGGAACCAGGGAAGACAAAAGCAAATTAAAATTCAGCTTTAAGTATTCAATATGTGATACAAATTGTGCAACACAGAAAACAAGATCACTATAGACTAGACCAAAGGTGTTACTACCGATACATTTTGCTCAATTCTGTTGAAGTTATATCTGAACTGTATTTCTGCCTTTTCAAACCTCCAATGTATGTTTATTTTGTGTTCCATTTGCACAACATACCTAAAAATTATTAATAAAAATATTTCTAAACTTTGTAATTTTTTTCTTTGGAGCAAGTTTATACAGAGAGTTAACTGCCGAGTCCGCCGAAATCCGAAGTGTTACACTTACACAGTATTTTTCAAACATACATTTAATAAGAAAAAATATATCCGATACTAGGTCCACTTTTCATTAGGCCTGTTAATCTGGCCTCTTCACTAACCTGGCACAGATGCCTTACAACAGACCTACATGTGCCTTTTTGCCTTCACAAAGTTGGTCCTGGTGCCCTGGGAACACCAATGTGCTGTATGCAAATACTGCAGTTCTAACTGTTGCAAGGCCAACAGATGTGCAAAGTGCAAGCTGTTAGACCGTATTGTCCATCAAATTGAGTTGTAATAGTGATAGCTTCACTTTTAAGGGAATCTTTTACAAGAAAAGAGCATGTAGATGCGGTTCAACAGTGTACTTTCTGTTATGGTTATGTGTTTAGAAGCACAAATGGAACAGAGACAATATGTGCCTATTGTCAATACATCAGATGAAAAAATATTGTACATGATCCTTTTTGGAAATGCAGTGGACCACAATGACTGCACTGTACACAATGAATGGCACCACAATGCACCACACACAGAGCAGGTGCACTGAAAAAAAAACATACATTTTTTATGGGTTTTTTTTCATGTTAATTGTTTTTAATCCTTTTCAACCTGACATTTTTAATAAAGAATGTCTGGTGACCCTGCCATGAAGGTCCTAGTCCAGGTTCTTCCTGGTTTTGGGGCAACCACTGTCTCCCAACTGTGCTCCTGCATTGCCGTGCCTGCACTTGCACATTTCGTACAGATCACAAGCAACCATGCCTTCAATACGTAGGCATGGTTCATTGTTCTCGCTAACAGGAAGCTGGTCCAGGATGTTGATGTGCAGCTGATGCAGGATCATATGCTTGTAGACAGGAAGTGGCTGAATGAGAGTAGAGGAGATCAGCTGCACTTAAATGCAAAAGAAGGATGCAAACAGTATTTTATGAAGACAATTGGCAATTGGTTATGCTACACAGTGCTTCAGCAAACTAAATATCAGTCAGTTATTTATCCCCAAGAACAAAAATGTAAAATATTTCAGCTTACCAGGTCTTAGGCCCCGTTCACACAAGGGCTTTTGGACTGCGCGGATTTGGCCGCACGGATCCGCCAACATACATTGCTATGAGGAGCATTCATGCGACCGCGCGACTCCGCGGGTTCCGAACCCCCTCCCTCCGGAATTGCTCCCTGACCCTTTTTTGCTGCACTGATCAGTGCGGTTTCCATACTGTTTTCAATTGAACCACACTGTTTAGCGTGGTTTTGGGCGTTTTTAATTGTTTTTCAGCTCTGAAATGCAATTAAAAACACCCAAAACTGCCCCTTCTTAAATTCATGCCGAAACCGTGCTGATCCGCAACGGCCCTGGTGTGAACGGGGCCTTAGAGTTGTGGTTGTGATCGTTTTCTATTTTTTACAGCCAAGAACATTTTCTGCAACAATGTTATCTGGGGCGGTGTTTCTACTCCACATCAGGGGAAGAGACAAGGATGACAATGTGGTTCCTCTATAGAAACAGTTCAGCAAGTGAGTGTTGTCACCCAAGGACAAGAAGTGTGTTATTAGCAGGATCACAGGGTGAATATAAAGGAAAAAGGCCTAAATACAAGAAAACGAAAACAGCCTTCACACCTGTGGGCTTTTAAACAGCATTAAGTAAACTTTACTGGTTTGCACACTCATTTTTACTATACTGTGATGCTCTAAACCAAAGACCAATCTATCCAGCCTCAAAAGATACTAAGATACTAGTTCCTTATAACCTACTGCTTCAACAATGTTGTAATAAAACAAGAAATGATGTACGATGCAAAATTTAATCCCACCCCATGAAGTAAATTTAAGGATTGTAAATCCCATCTTCTAATTAATCTTATGACAAAAAAAAGTTAACTTAATTTAATTTAATAATTCTTAATAACTCCTCATAAATTCTGACTCTTAGGCAGCTAATAAATTCCAATTACCAGTTTATTTCATACTTCTTGTGTATGCTGATTTATTTGCGCTTATCTAAATTAATACTCAGGATATCTCATCTTTTAATGTTAATTTCAAAATTTGATAATTTCCCAAATCTTTTTATGGCATTAGTTAACACCGGAGGTGACTCTTTGGGGCAGGAGAGGGCAACTAATAGATCATCTGTGCAAGAAAGTAATTTTATTTCTTTGTCTCCAATTTTAATCCCCATTATATGGGAGTTACTTGGAATGGCCGATATCAATTTTCTATATGCAGATTAAATAAAAGCATACGTGTAGAAATTGGACAATCTTCTCTCATTCTGTTTCTCACCCAATTCAGCTATAAAAATGGTTTAATTTAAGAATTGTTGGAAGGCTGACATGCAATTAAAATATTTCATTAAAGGAGAACTAAGGGGTTAAGGCTTTTCCCCATAGTTCTCCTTAGGGTAACGGGAGGACACAAACTAGCATCCTCCCGTCACCCTAGGCTCAGTATACCGCGAGCTGTAGCTCGCGGTATACTGAGACGCCGCAGCTGAAGCGGATCCCGACAATTATGTCTGGATCCGCCCAGCTGTATGGCTGACAGCTGGCTCTGCCTATCTAGAGGCAGAGCCAGCTGTACCCGCCCTGTCCGTTCCGCCAGTCAGCGCTGGTGGATTGGAGCGGGGAGGGGGGAATCCAGCCCCTCCCCTGTCACGGCAGAGAGCCGTGACAGGATCGAGAGGTGAGCGAACGCTGGTATGTGTTCGCTCACCTCCCGATCTACTGAGTCGACCTGTGACAGTCTCATTGTCACAGGTCGGCTAGAACTATGAGGTGAGTGAAAAGCACTCACCTCATAGTTCTCCTTTAAGTAAACATATACCTTTGCCCTGTGTATCAAATGTGTGTTAGTATGCAGTTTAAAGTGTATCTTTAGAGTGGGGAAAAGTTAGACCCGTTGTCAGGTTTTTATTGTTGCCTGTGTGCCCATTGGGAAGATATCCCCCTCTATTTGTATTAGTGACAACTGTCCCCAAGAAATACATTTTAGAGTTGCTCCAAAAGCAAGACGTGAGGGGAAAACTTCTATTGGGGAAACCTGTTCTGGAAGCAACTGTCTAACAAGGGGAATTCCCATCACTTTTGGAGATTTATTCAATCTATTTACTGTCGTGTTTCTGGGAAAGGAAATTAAGGGAAATTTTCCCAATAATACACAGAGAGAAATATGCTGGTAGGGGTGTTAACCCATCTGTACTCTCTCCAAAACAACAACAATTTGGCTATACATACACTTTAATCATGCTTTTAGATATGGTTAAATTGGTATTGACACTGGGGGGAGGGGGTGGAAAACTGTTAAGTGGTGTACACATACCTGCAGCAGCCTCCCAAACCTTTCTGTCACAACAGGATTGTGGGACAGTCTGCTAGGCAAAGTTTAAACACCTCCAGATAGTGTTGGGAGCTTGCCACTATGCCCCCTCTCACACATTCCTATTGCCCCATCACTATTATGATCAGGCTTGCTGGCTAATAGGAATGCACAGGATTCAGGAAGAATAAGGCAAGCTTCAACCCTTTGAAGAAGTGTTGAAGCTTTGCCTGTCAGAACAGCCTGAGGTTCACCCGTGTCAGAAAGGTTTGAGAGACTGCTGTAGGTATGCATAAGAACCTCTAGGTGCTGCAAGACTTTATAAAATCTCATAAGATATCAAGGAAAAGGGACTTCTTTTCTTTTTACAAAAATGGCAGCCATGCCAGAGTGAGCTGATGGTATCGGTGGGCTGGCGCAGAAAATGCAGAAGAAGCTGACCACCAATATAATCTACTTTTAAAATGGCAGCGTGGGGTGTTACAGCGCATTGGGGTATGGAAAGATTTAAACAAATTAGGAAATTAAAAATAATTATATGCATGTATTTTCCAATAATTTTCTTCATTGTGGCGGTTTGATATAAGGAGGAGGGGGGAAGGTCCGCTTTAAGCAGGTACAGCCCCCCCTCAAAAAAAAAAATAGTACGTAACAACACAAGACTATTGCAGGGCTTTGTTGCTACCGTGATTAGGGATGAGAACAATCTGCAGCTGATATATTCCTTTGTAGCCAGAGACCGTCCAACAATAACAGTACAAACCCTCCCACCACAGCACCTGTTTTCCTCTTACATTCCTTCTGTTATTACCATTTTAAGAGCTGTGTCACTGCCTCCCTTTGTTGTCTGCACTGCAACAAATTAGCTTTAACATGGATAATTTGTTTTCCAGATTTCCTCAGCTTTATTTTCAGTAAGTCCCTGAATGCTCATATTTCCTGAAAACTATTATTTTGCCTTACAATCCCTATCAGCTTACTGATTTAGTATTTCCCAGTTTATAGAGGAATTCTTTTGGCATATGAAGAGGAGACTCTGCCCTTTTATATGAAAAACATTAATAAGTCTTGCCAATTAGTACTATGAGGGGGCCTTACTTGGGCTTATTCGGTAAGACAGTTAAGAAGTAGTGAGCAGTATCCCATAGTCGATTTTATTCTATAGTGACCAGGTTGGTTAAGAAATTTTAGTTGATTGCCGTGAGGTTGTTCTTAAAGGTCCCCACACACCTTACGATAATCGCGGGAAATCCCGCGATCGTACGATTATCGTAAGTTGTGTGGAAGCCGTGCGACCTCTACTACTGTAAGGTCGCACGACTTTAAACTTACGAACATCTTTGCAAACCTGCCGAGCATCGCACGATGTTTGGCGGGTGTGTAGCATGTTCATAAGATAAAAGCCGGACGGGCCGGTGTGCGCAAGCGCACACTGTCCGTTTGGCATTGCGGTCATCGGAAGCCCGCCCCTCATGGGGCGTGGCTTGCGATCATCGCAAGTACGATCTGCCTATGCAAGATAGGCAGATCGTACGTTTTTTTAAGTACCTTACAACCATCGCAAGACAAAAGTCTTGCGATGGTTGTAAGGTGTGTGCCCAGCCTAACACTGATTTACAGAAGACAGCAATCAATTAGATTCTTCCTCTCATTTCACTATTGCAAGTGAAATGTAAAAGGGAGCTTTTGATTGGTTGGATACTTTGCTCTGGGATGTTAAAAGTGAAGCCTGTTACTTAATATAATAATAGAACCAGGCCAACCAACCTGACAAATAAAAAAAGTGTTTTATAGCTGAACTCCAGCCAGATAGCTACATGCTTAGATGAAATACAGTGTATGTGAACTGTTTCAACTTCCAAAACATATGTAATCATCATTTATGATGCATTTGCTCATCTGTTTTTGTAGAACTCCTTGCAGGCTATGCTGCAGGCAAGGTTACAGTTTCCTGATTGGCCATCAAAGCATTAGTAGTAGGACACTGATAGGATCAACCCAATGCTCCCCCTCTTCTAATCATGCAAATGGTAAAGAATAAAGATGTTCATGATTTTTACTCAGAGTAAAAGATTTTAGCAGCAGAGGCAGTAAAATTTGAATTATCTGGGTGTGTAGAACTCAGGACAAATTTCCAGATAACATGAGGAAAATAGAGAAAGTTGTGTAAATACTAACTGCAGACTACACTAGATTTGCTCATAGTACAATCAGATATTGCTTCTGATCCAATACACAATCACATTTTGATCAGCGGTGGGAAGCGCCATACCTAACATGAGATGAGCAGAAAATCAAATTTTAGGCTAAGCGGTAACAGCCTCAGTTTTCTAAGCTAAGCTGGTGATTGTTTTTTGCTATAACAATATTTTCAGCAATAAGAGTAACAAGAGCTAAAAATAAAGATCATTGTGGTAAATGAAATATGTGTTATAGCTTTGTGAAGTGTGTCAAATGTTCTTATTTTGCCTCAGATTTATTTAGTAATACACTGCAAAGAAGAAATATGATGCGCAAAGTGCAATGACCCATATAAACAATTAGAACTATACATTCCTTCTAAAGTGGTCTTAATCAACAGCTTATGATTTGCATATACTGGTATTCAGCCCAAGGGCTGTTTGTGCCATTGAAGCTGTCATAGTGCACTGTGCAATAGCAAGAGTACACCGTTGCTAAAATGGATAGTATCTGTCAGTCTAAAAATTGCCATACACCTATAGATTATCTGCAGATTTTCTCCGGTCAGATGGAAAAAGAGCAACAGATTCTTCCATCTACGCTAAACTGTGTGGATGGAGGAATCTTCCACTGGGCCAAGCTTCAGTGTCTTGCTAGTCGGCCGCGCTAGCTCTCAAAATACCTGAATAATGCCTGCATCCAATCAGATAGTTCAGGTATTTTGATAGTCAGCTGGGCCGACTAGCAAGATATTGAAGCTTGACCCAGTGGGAGGTTCCTTCATCCACACAGTTTAGCGTAGATGGAGGAATCTGTTGCACTTTTTCCATCTGACCATAGAAAATCTGCAGAAAATCTACAGGTGTATGGCCAGCTTTAGTGTATGTAGACCCTATTAGTGAACCTTTCTTATTTTATAGAGTTTGGTTTGGTGAATACACCATGAAAAGTTTTGTTATATCCCAAGCAATGTTATGAATCCTGCCCCTTTGACTTCTGTGAACTGTAGAACACTTCCCCACTATGCTATAATGATGAAAAGAGAGGAGGTATTGTCAAATCAGTAGTGGGCAGCCTAGGGTGACAACTCTGTTCCCACATAGACAGTGAGTGAGCTTTTTCACCCTAAAGCAGGAAGTGTGTTACTGGTGAAAATGAGGGGGGGGGGGGGAATTAAAAAAAACGAATGCAGCCACCACATACAGGAATTGGTAAACTAAAACATATTACATGTTTTGTTCTTGGGTTTAGGTACACTATTTTGCTTACAACAGAATTAAATTTAAACTGTAGCCAGAAGACTCCAAGTTGTTAATAGTTATTTAAGAGCCTTGCAGAGTAATTTGTTCATTGCTGAAATTGCTCCATGTAGAGCACCCTTGCATCCTAGGCCCAGGCTATTTTTGCGCATTGGCTTCTGCCCAAGTTGAGAATAAGCCTCCCTAACTTTCAACGCTAAGCCCTGGGCACTGTCATTCAACTAACCTCTAAGTTACCTTCAGGCTAGGTCAGATTCATTTGGAGGGGTAAAATTGTTTTATAAAGCTCCAACCCCCCAAAAAAGCACTCTTGCCGACCCCAGGATCATAACCTCGTAAAAGGTCATATCTAACCTCGACAATGATGATTTTCTAGATGTCCATCCTACCATGAGATGTTGCCCTCTGAGCTCCAGTCTGTTGAAAATCTGACCCAAAAGATTAGCACATGCTGAAGTGAGGAAGAGACCTGCAATAGAGTATATTTATAGTACTACTCTGTGCCTCCATGCATGTATCAGGCTCTTTGCATGAATTTTACAGTGATAGATCTAAAGGTCAGCCACACTGCTTAAAGCTCATCATTATGAAGATAAAAGCATGGAATCTTGGGGAACAGAGTTCCTGAGACCAGGGAAGGGCTTACAGTTACCAGGCACACTGTTTAGCAAGTAATGACTAGCTAAAGCAGATATCCATAACAGGAAATTGTGCTTGTGTGTGGTGGCAGTTCTCATAGCATTAGCAGTCCAGTAAGACCCCTTTAACAAACTCTACTATAAGCTTGCTCACACTAGGTATAGTCTCTAATTTTATCAATGTTTTAAAAATGACTCAATTTGTTAAATTAAATAAGCTTGTGATCATGGAAAAAACAATGATGACGAATATGTATCTTCACAATAACTTTAAATATTGTTTGCAATGATTTCATTGAGGAATGAGTCAGCCTCTGCTTGGCTTCCTAATAAAGGGTACTAAGCATTCTAATAGACAGCTTCTGCTGACATGATGCGGAAAGCCACATCAATGGCAGCTGAGAGCAAATGCTAGTGGTATACTTGTCTATATATAAAACACCCTTTTTTAATTTAAATTAGATATGTTCATAATTCCAATCCATCAAAAGCCCAATGATCTTACATCATCATGATTGCAGTAACTCTTTGGATTCCAAGAATAAATTCATCTGAAAGAGTGTCCAACCACTAATTGATACAGCTCCATTCACTTCTATGGATGGCCCTTCAACAAGAAGAGGGTGTAACTGAAGAATATAAAAGTTCACCAGAGCCCTACAGATTAGATAAGTATATACAATAAACATGTAGTGCCCCCCTGACCCCCACAGGCCTGTGGTGGACCCCCAAAGGTAGAGAGGGCTGACATTTCCCTCTCAGGGATGGATTCTTAGCTGAGTTGTGGCTTGTGAACAGCAAATTAGGCGCCAGTCTCTTTAGGGATTTTTAGATGCTTTATTGAAGAACAGACAAACTGGAAAAGTATAGGGTTAGAGTATAGGGTTTCAGACATCCTTAGACAATATGGATTCAGACTTTCCAATCCCTTCCAGTCTCCACAGTGCAGGAATACTTCAGTAGAACAGAGAATTACACTGTGTAGTTGAGCAACTGCTAAATAGGGGATATGCATGAGACCTGTGGGAGACACCAGACTTGTTCCTGAGGTCCATGGCATCCTGGCATTCCTGGCACCTCCAGCAATCATAGAGCTCCTCTGGTTCTCCTTCCCAATCAATTCCAGACCGCACCTGGGTCCACATGGGTGGCCTCCTCCATACTTGAGGCCTAGTCAGCTTCTACGACCTTGTACATCCCACTCCCAAGTTAGGCCCCACTTCCCCAGCATGCACCACTGGCCATGAAACTACTAGTGATTGGCTGGTGAGGCATACACACTTCTAATGTTCTAATAGTTCTAATGTTCTAATATTGGCTGCCCTACTCTGTGGTAGGGTTACAGCCCACTACAGGTAGGTGCAAACATCAAATGATACTAGACTACAAATCAGCCAGACTGATTACAGTGCTAGAAACACTACATTTAGATACCCAATCCACTTAGGGTGGAAGGGGTTACAAGCAAAATGTTTAGAACTGGCAGGAGGGCCCTGAAGAATCAGTGCACCATAAATGAAATTATACTCTAAGAGTCCAGCTGTGATTCTCCACTCACCATGGGTATCATTCACTAGGATGGCAACGACTATGTGTCTATGTTCCTTCGTATGTAGGGTCATACGTTGGGAGAGTCATAAGTCAAGAAAAGGGAGCCAATTGCCAATGGGAGTTTAACTTCAAATAATGCTGCCCACAATTTTCAACTGCAATGTCAGCAGAAACTTTCCAACCAGTATGATTATGTACTCTCTGATTTAACCTGAAAATATAACAAAAGTGATGAAGAAATGTCCACACATATTGATTTTCTTACATCAGAATAAGGACACAATCATGTTAATTCAATCAAATTAGTAGATTGAAAATAGTTTTAAGAAAGTATTAAGACAACTAGGTCTAAAGCCTAATTTCTGAATAGAAATTAGATTAATGCCAAATAGAAACTGACAGATGTAATGAAAATCTAATGTCTATTGACCCAGAAGAATCTCATGGCCAGGTGGTCTTGTGGAGGGGGGGGGGTGAATTGGACTGGTCAGAAAATCTCTATTTTTGGTGGCTTACTGTTGGAGTTGTCAGCTCTCCATTTCAGGCTCCATAGCATATGCGGGCATGCTCTGCTGGCCTGAAGGTGTATGTTTATGTCAGGAGTTTCAGAAAAAGACCTCTTGCAACAGGCACATCTAACTGTCATCTGAGCTTTACAGCCTAATCAGGCAAAGTAATCTACCTTTGCTTCAGCATCTTCTGGTTTATAACGCTCGGGCATGCTGGAAAGTGTAATTCTTTGAGAGCCACAGAATGACCCCAGGATCAGTCTAGATAAAACAAACACAGGATAAGGTGAAACTAATCCAGCCTTTCCTATAATCACAGCATTTCTTCCCCCTGTCATTTCACAGCCCTATTCATGAACAGCAGAATGGTAATGCCACGGTGCTGATAAAAATAAAAATCATAGGTTGCAAAGGTTAGCTGTAGAAAAGCTTCGGATGTGAACGCCACACCACTCTAATACCATCCCCAAAGAAAAATGATAAGCACAGCTTATTAAACCTGACACCACGCTGTTTCAGATTGCAGTATTTGGACAGCGCCTGAGTTGGTCATCCTCACGCTATTTCTCAAAACTGAGGCAGAGTAAATGTATCCATAGACAGATTTTGTTGTCACACTGTGTTGCCTTGGAAACATGGGTAATGAAAATAAGTTAAGAGCCGCATAGGTTCCCATAAAACATACGCCTGATAGCACAATTACTTGAGTAATGGCAAAGTGTAATTGAGAGGATTTGTTTATAAAGAGATTCCACAGTTGCGATACATTAACTAGACCTCATCGACATATTCTAATGCTTTAGTTAGCCGGCTCTGTGTTTGACTTAGTGATGGCTCACCCGTCTTGTCTCTTTGTGCAGTCTGCTTACACTATAAATAAACAGGCTAGCTGTATATTAATATTACATAATAATGTTTAACCCCCTTGACATGGTCGTAGGTGAGAAGCAGAAAGCACAATCCAAGAAATTAGATCTATTAAAAGACTGACACACAAAGATCATGGCAAAAGCTTTGAGATCTGTCTTATTTCCTTTCAGACGGAGCTTTCTTTTGGAGGTATTTAATAAGCACTGTTTATTTTTTATTTTTTACCACAAAAAGAGAAATAGACCAAACATTTTGGAAAAAAAAAACTGTTTACCATACCATATGTCAAAATAAAAATGCCAGGGCAGTGCAAACTCCACCAGAATTAACCCTTTTTTGGAAATTTTTGTGTAAGTGAAGAAACACACTGGTATTGAGGGGGTGAAAACATGGAGTTGGTATGTAATGGCGTATGAGCTATAGCGCATACAGGCCATACACAAAGGGAGGAGGTGGTCAAGGGGTTAATGTACAGGTTGCATTCGGTGGGAGGATGGAGGTGAAGGGAGTAATCTGCAGATGTGCAGGATAAAGGAGGTGAAGGCTTAATATACAAGTAACTGAAGAGACAGTATGGAGATCAGATGTATAGGTGAGGAGTAGAGGTGAAAAGGTTAAAAAAGGATCTGAACAGTGATGGGAACTAACAAATGACTCATTCATTGGTTCCCCTTTCCTCTGTTGTTAGCGGAAGGTGAGGGCTCATAGAT
Source organism: Nanorana parkeri (assembly GCF_000935625.1). Taxonomy (NCBI): domain Eukaryota; kingdom Metazoa; phylum Chordata; class Amphibia; order Anura; family Dicroglossidae; genus Nanorana; species Nanorana parkeri. Next base: position 491,927 of record NW_017306352.1, on the reverse strand, counting down.
GTAAACACTACACTGTTTACATGTGTGATCGCTGTGATTGCCACTGTACACAGTATCAGCTGACAGCCATTAATGGGCACAGTGGCCATCTGATGGTTATTTCTGCTGTGCCATTTTTGGCCAACACTTTGTCATTCAAAGAGGTGCGGCGGTAGTGAAGGTGGTAATCTCTAGAGCTGACATGAATCCTTTGTTTCTAAAAGTGCAAGTTCCAAGACTGTCATCTTGGTACTGGTTTAACTTTCATCTCCCCCTTCTGATTTCTGGGCTTCACATCCTCTGTCTCTGACCTCTGGGTCTCTCATATTCCCTCTCAGACCTCCAGGCCTCTCATATTCCCTCTCAGACTACTGTGCCCCTCATCTCCATTGGACCTCTCATCTTCTTCCCTCTCTGAAGACCGAGTATCTCATCTCTCTCTCTCTCTCTCTCTCTGACCTCTAGCCCTCTCATTTTCCCTGTCTGGCCTATGGGCCTCTTATCTTTCACCTCTGATACTACCTCTCTAAAATCTTGGCTTCTTATCTTCCTTTTCTGAACCCTGGTTCTTTCATCTCTGACCGTTTAGCTTCCTTCTTTGACTTCTTGGCCCCTCGGCTTTCTGTTCTGACACTTAGAACCCCCTCAGGGACTGTTGTGGAGGGCTGAAGCAATAGGCTGATCTACCACTGTTTTCAAATACACTGCACCACAATGCATGGTATTGTGGTACAGGACATGTGCTTTGGGTGCAAGTCAAATAAATGGCAACACAAAGCTCCGAGTGCAGTAGGTGCGTTGCGCGGCACCGTGGGTTAATCGCACAGAACCATGCAATTAACGCACAGCGTAGGTATGAATGGACCCTGAATGAAACCTTATTGCCCCCACATGGTATGTAGCACATATACCCAGATAGCAAGGATAACTTGCCACAAACTTGTGTCAGGGTGAAATTGTAATTTTGTTAACTTGCTGCACACGTTCCTGGCAAGTTGTAGACTTGCAGAACACTCGCAGCAATAGTTCTAGTTGACACTTTTTGAATTTGTAGCAAATTTGCTTGGCAAGTCTACAGCAAGAGTCCTGCAGGTCTTAGCAAGAGCTCTGCAAGCTCGCTGGTCTGGAGACTTGCAATGCAGACTTGCTGTAATTGTGCAATAAAATTGTGAAGCTTGGCAAGTCTGCAAGAGTTTAGCAAGTCATTTTCAAACTTGCAGCACAATTGCTTGCTATCTGGGATAGTACCTTATATTATTTTTTTTTTATAGGCCAGAGGTCGGAGTCGGAAGGTGGAGCAAGCTGCAGGAGAGGACAGAAGAAGATACTTTCTGTCTTCCTGTAATGCTGGGAGCATAAAACACATTTGATGTCACTGGTTGCTAGGACCATCCAGTAGCAACCAATGACTGTAGAGGAGGAGGACCCCTGACATCATTGGTTGCTAGGATGCCAGTGGTCCTAGCAACCAATGACTGAAGAGGACCGTGGTCTGGATATGGACCGATCACCGACCTGTGCTGGGCTATGGCTTGCAGTGGATGCACTGGCCTTGGAGGCCAGCACATCCACTGTCAACCAGCCATAACTTAGCACAGGTTGGTGATCGATCTGTGTGCATACCACAGCTAGACAGGGACAGCCAACGGGACACAGGCCCGTAAAATGCCAAGGTCTGTTGTACAGGGTTGGGATTACCCATAATGAATTATTGCTTATTGCGGCCTACCCAGTTCATATGCACCTTCACTACCTGTGAACTCATCAATCAAAAGACAGCGAGCAAACATACTGGATGGCAGAGCTGCATAGAAATGATGCAGGCCAGACATAAGGCCCCTTCTCCATGTGTCTCTTTTGCTTGGACCAGGTCATGTGCAAGGTATGCACGGAAAAGTGTGGGGTGGCAAAGCCACAGCAAGAGGGGCCAAAGAACAATATTGCACCATGGCCCTTATTTATTATTAATACTTATTATTAATATTTTGATTTGTTTCTATCTCCTTTTTTTGTGTACAGCTACTAACTAGCTTATAAAATCCAATCAAAATATTGAAATACCGTTCTCTTCAATGCACTGACTTGCCTGTTAGCATAAAAATGTAAAAGAGCAAGCGTGTAATCTATTCATCTATATATAAGCATGCCTTTTTCATGCGTTATCTGTACATGTTACATCTTCAAGTACCACACAGTTCTGCTGAAACGCGATACTGCTGCTGGACTGAAGCTGAGGCGCCATTCTATTTTAATAAGTGTCATGCATGCTTTGGGGCATATCAAAAATAAGTGACTGTATCTAGGTAAAAAACAATCTTGCCTGCAGACCTGTGTGAAATGCTACACTGATTAACCTTAGTGAAATGACAGAAACCACCGGCTGCTTTTAGCGGAAGGCTGCAGGATGGCTGGATCGAGAGGCTGCTTCATGCAGGCCAATGTGATTTGGTGCTTTGTACAGCATGTGCTGCTTGCTAGGATCTTTAATATGTCTGCATTGGAAAAACAAGTAGACATATCAATAATTCAAAAGCATTATCAGTTAAGTAAAATTAGTATTTTCTATTTATGATAAAAGGGACTGAAATAAATGCAGTTTAGTCTGAGTCTTCCATGGGTCCTGCACAATGTGCCCACACATGTATCTTGAACTGGAATTTAAAAGAGGTCAGCCAGTGTAGTGTACTAAATTATTTATTTTTTTAATTGCATATAGGAAAAAAAATGTATTAAAAAAATGACTATGATTTAAAAAAGTGTACATTGTTGATTGTAATTATTAGGGATGCACTGATACCGGTTTTTCGGTATGGAGTACTCGTACCGATATTTTTTTTACGGTACTCGCTGATACTGAATACGGATACCAGAAGTCCCATTATGGAAGCCAGGACTTGCCACCTGGATTCCTGATTAGCCGGGAAGCCGCCTCCATGCTTCCTCGCCACCAGGTGACATAAAAGCATGTGTAATGACGTGGCACCTGGCTTCCTGATTTGCCAGGAAGCCGGCTCCATGCTCCCTCATCATCAGGTGACGAGGGAGCATGAAGCCGGCTTTCTGGCCAATCTGGCCAATCAGCCGGGGGGCGCGTAATAACTCGCCGTCCGTTTTCCTGATTGGCCAGCTTCCCGACCAATCAGGACGAGGGAGCATGGAGCCGGCTTCCCGACCAATCAGGAAGCTGGACAGTGTGCAATGACTCGCTGCCCGGGTTCCTGATACCGGAAGCTCAAGTATCGGCCTAGGCATCGGAGCATGTGGGTAAGTACGAGTACTCGCCCAAATACACGGCATAGGCACCAATACTGATATTAGTGTCGGTACCGGTGCATACCTAATAATTATGGTCATAACAAACAAGCACCAAAAGAGAAAACTTCCAAACACTATTAACCACTTCAAGACCAGGTGTTTAGACCCCCATCCTGGCCAGGCCATTTTTCAGTGTTCAGCGCTGCAGACTTTTATTCCGTCATGCAACGCTGTACTGAAATGAATTTTATACCATTTTTTGGGGACAGATAGAGCTTTCTTTTGGTGGTATTTAAACACCACTGGGGTTTTTTATTTTTTACTATAATTAGGAAAAATTACAGAAAACTTTGAAAAAAATGTTTGCATTATGTTAGGAAACATTTATTATTACCCAGTTTTTTTGGTAAAATATAAACGATCGGGTCACGTCGGGTAAATAGTAGAAAGGTATCATGGTACACTCACAAACTAGCATGTAAAATTGAAAAAGTGAGAACCATGCCCATAGGAAATAATGGGATTTCACTTGCAGGGCGTTTTACAGCGCGTCGATCAGCGCTCTAAAACGCCAGGTGTGAACCCGGCCTTAATGGCTCTAAAATTATTGCTCTCACTCCGTTTGCGGCGATATGCAACATGTGCGGCACGCAGGCGCACCTGGCGCATATATGCGTGTGTATTTGGGGGGCGCGGACTTAAAAAAATGTTTAAAAAAATAAATGATCCATCCATGCCTGTTTTTAAATACCGGCCATTTCCCGCTCACGCGCGCACAAGGGGGCGTGTATGAGCGGACGTCTAAAGACGCCCGCTCAGATCTAGAGAGCTCCCGGCCGGCCGTTTTTTTACTACGGCCGGCCCGGAGGCAATTAAAAATGGTAATCTGAAAAAAAATATAGATTTAAAAAAAAAGTCTCTTGTCATCTTTACTGCTTCAGACTCACCAATCACTTCTAGCTTCCGCAGTGCAGGAGTACTTTAGTTGAGCAGAGGACGACACTGTGTACTAGAACCAAAGCTGGATAGAGGATAATCTTGAGATCTTTCCTGGGAGAGACACCAGACTTGTTCCTGAGGTTCGTGCCATCTTGGCTTTCCCGGCACCTCCAGCAGACAGAGGGTTACTCTGAGTCACCTTCACAGATAGTTTCAGACTGCACCTAGATGCAAATCTGGCCTCCTGCAGTCTTCAGGCTAGGCCTGGGGGTGGACTGCCCTGAGCACATGGTAATTCCTGAGTATTTATGAATTTCCCCAGCATGCATCACTGACCATGAAACTCCTAGTAATTGGCAGGTGAGACATAGACACCCCCAATGCTGCCCCACTCTGTGGCAGGGTTACACCCCACTACAGGTAGGTGCAGACAATAGTAGAACACCTAAGAATGACCAAATGATCACAGACTACAAATCAGCCAGACTGATTACAGTTCCAACAACTCTAAATTTAAAGAGCCACTCCACTTAGGGTAATGGGGCTACACCTGTAAGGACATTTTGTTACAGCGGGAAACATCCCCGACCCCCTTCTATTGATTTGTTTTAGACTTTGTTGGACGAGGCTGTCCCTAAATACAAACTGATTTATGAGGTTAGAGCCTGTCCCAAGAAATATACCAAAATTTGGGGTCCATGGCTGGGGATAATGATTCCTAATGCGTGAACTTTCCATTTATCTTATGTACTTACTAGGATATGTTTCTTTGGTGCTCTTTGTAACCTTTTGTACATGATTTCTTTGTGGAGGGGGGCAGAGGAGTGCAGTTGCTTTTGGTTTTGCATGGATGTGTGTCTGCTTCTGTTTTTCATGATGTTGCAACCTGCGCGTTGCGATTGTTGGAGTTTGTATACCCCGTTCTTTTTTGTCAAGATATTCTTTTGAAAACTGATAAATAAACACCTTTAAAAAAATTAAAATAAAATGAAACATGGTCAAAAAAGTAAACATAGTCTTTAACCAATTTTCTGGCTAAAGATATGATAACATAAAATGGTGCACATTTTCTTTGTTAGGTAAGATTTATTAGTATGACCTAGATGTAGATCAGGTCTAGGTAACATTTTAGCACACTACTCATGAAGCCGTCCAGAAAATTCCTTCAGTATCACAAACTTTTTCTAACAGCAGCATTTGTACAATTTGTAAATCTGCCTACAGGCTGTACTGGATCCATTCCAGTTCTCACCACTATAGCTATACACAGTGCACAGGGACTTTAGGAAAGCCCTCTAGGCTGGAATTATAAATACCTTAATAAGCAGCACTATCAGTGCCTGCAGATATCTCTGTGTGAGGGCTGCCAACAAATATCACCATTTTCTGATGGCATTGCAGCACAGTGAACTCTGCTGATTAAACGTGAAGCTGTCATTTAAAGGAATAGCACCAATTAATCAACAGTCTACTCACATACAACTAGACAGCAGCCCCCACTAAAAGCAAGCCAGATTAAAATCCCAAAGTTGCTAATTAAAGGAAACTGTTGTCCACAGAATTTTGTGTTGCTGAACATGAAGAAGTAAAGCGTTTCTGATTTATATTGAATAGATCTACATTGCACTCTCATTGTAAAAAGGAAACTTTTTCCCAGTTTATGTTATCCAGAAAGCTTTTGTTTTGAGGTTAATGGGCGAACCTACTGCCTGTGCAGCTGGTGCGGCTGCACCGGGGCCTGAGCCTGGGGGGGGCAGTATCCAATCTAACACAGGCAGAGTTGGGGTGACCCGTTGCTGTCCAGCCACCGGATACCATCGGACCGGTATCCAGCGGACTCTGCGCCGGGAGTGTCTGGCGATCAGATAGGTATCCGGCAGCCGGCAGGCCCTCCCATCTCTGCGCCGGGAGTATCAGATGATCCGATACTCCCGGCGCAGAGATGATGGGGTCTACCGGCCGCCGGATACTCAGGAGGGAGCAGACAATGAAAAAGCCTGCAGGCACTTCATGGGGCAGCCCTGGGCCTCTGCCATGAGGACCCAGCAAGCAGCCGTCTGAGCACACGGGTGCACTGTCTGAGACTCTGACAAACACTGGGGTGTTTTTCTGCAGCCTACACCACCAAAAAACAGCCAGAAGAGGTGTAGGTAAGTAATTAAATAAAATTATTATTATTTGTAGCCCAACTGATGGACATGCTGTATAAAGTACTGCTGGTATTTGTAGTGCTCTCTAGCACGTGCCATTCTGCATTGCAGCAATGCAGAATGGCACCCTCTATAGAGGGCTACAAATTTCAGCAGTACTTTATACAACAATGCAATTTTTTAATATTTTTACAACTTAATTTTTTTGTGATTGCTTTAGGGGGTGTGGATTGGGGGATTTGTGTTTTTTTTTGGTCCAGGGCCCTTTGTTCCCTAGGTCCGCCACTGTTGAGGTTTATATAATCTATTGCTGCCAGAGTCAGAAACTTTCACATATGTTTCTGTGCAGGACTGCATCCTCTTTTTACATAACACTGTACTGTGTAACACTAAGCGCCTGTTCACATACGGGCGTATCATGTGAAAGCACATCAAATGCGCAAAGATGTGCGCGCTTGGACACGTGTTTACGGAATGCGCACCAAATGCAGAACAGTCTTACGATGCCGCAACCGCGGCCAAGTAAGGGCACTTTCTTCCCGCACAAAAGTTAATACATGCGCAACGACATGTGGCGAAGTCATTCCAGATACGCCCATATGTGAATGTGGGCTTCAAGATAACAAGGAACATGGAGTAAATGGAGTCAAACCCCATTTCCAGGAATTGGGCTTTAAAGCTGAATTCCTACCAGATATAAGAGACACAAATTAATGTAAGCAGTGCACATACCGGAATTTATCTTGGTATCAGCGTCTTGCAGTTCCTGTACAGCAGAGATCAGGTTAGAACAGGGAGAAGCTACACAAGGAACCATTTAGGTGTGTTGCAGTGCATGGTGCATTCTCACAGGAGAATAGAGAAGAGTAATAGAGAAATTAGCTCATCAGTGTGCTGTTTCTCCTTCCTCTGTATGGTCACAGGCTGGGGGCAGGGAACAGACCTGTAAGTGGCAGTGAAACTGGAGCTGAGAGTGATCCGTTCTTCTCCCTCCTGCTGTGTCAGGGGGAGCGCTCTGTAAGGCTGGGCAAACACCTTACAACCATCGCAAGACTTTTGTCTTGCGATGGTTGTAAGGTACTTAAAAAAACGTACGATCTGCCTATCTTGCATAGGCAGATCGTACTTGCGATTATCGCAAGCCACGCCCCCTGAGGGGCGGGCTTCCGATGACCGCAATGCCGAACGGGCAGTGTGCGCTTGTGCACACCGGCCCGTCTGGCTTTTATCTTACAAACATGCTACACACCCGCCGAACATCGTACAATGCTCAGCGGGTTTTGAAACATGTCCGTAAGTTTAAAGTCGTGCGACCTTACAGTAGTAGTAGAGGCTTCCACACACCTTACGATAATCGTAAGATCGCGGGATTTCCCGCGATTATCGTACGATTATCGTAAGGTGTGTGGGGACCTTAAATCTCAGACCTTGATGGGCAAACACACAATTTTCTGGCAGGGAAAACAGATCTCATATATTTATGTACTGAGTTTAGCTTTATGAATACATGGCTTGTTTATCTGCATTGTTCTCAGAACAGCAAATAATTGGCCACAAGGCAATTTGTAATAGAGGCAATACTTTGTGCACTAAAATTCTTCTGAGATAAAGAACTGAAGCCCTTAAGAGAAGGCTGGGTCCGTTGGTAGCAATTCAAGTCCTAAAGGCAATCCTGACTTGATTGGATGCTTAATTTACACCGTTCTGACTCTACAGGTTTGTAATTGCGTCTGTACAATCATTTTTCAATATGTTTCTTTCTTATTAAACAGGAAGCAGTAGATGATAACATTTCAGAGATAATGCAGCGTTCTTTTTATGGTGAAGCTGAGCGATGAGAGATTTACCTTCGAGTTCACAGGTTTACACACAAAACACTTTTGGATCGAGAATCCAAGAAAAGATAATTAATTCCCCTGATGATTTTCAGGGAAGTTGCAAACAGAATGCGCCATATATATCACAGCTGAGAAGTTTCCTCTTTCCAAGTGTGTTGTGCTGAAGAAAAAAACAAATCTTCCTTGTGAAAGATTTCAAATTCATTGTGATCCGCAGAGTGTTAATAAGGCATAATTTTCTGTAAAAGCTCAGCTTCATCTTTCAGGAACATCTGATTTTGTAAGAGAGGACAGGGAAATAACTTTTAGAATAACAGTTATTTCCTATTTTGTTCCTACACCCTCCGGAAGTATACATTGTGGAAATGGAACGCCTAATCATTAGGAAGGACTTTTGTTAGTGCAAAATAGGATGATTGATGTGATCACTGCATCGCCTTATTCACATAGCTAAGGAAACAATTATTTGGCAAAATAAAAGCTCTCTACTAGGGATGAAATTTGAAATTGCTGCAACCTTGGTGAATCCTGTTAGTTTGAAATTGGGGTGTTTTTGTCCAAATTCAAGGTTTTTTTGTTTTTTTTTACACTTTAATGCTTTGCATGGTCTTTATAAGATGTCAGCATGCTGAAGAAAACCAATAATGGGGATTTTACATAAGCACTCCCTCCCCCCTAATAAATAGCAAATTTGCATAACCTCGGTTGATTGAAGCACTGGATTGGACTGGACTGGACGGTGCTTTGTAGCAGACTCTATAGCATGTTACTAGCACTACTTTTGCTACAGCTAATAGGACTGGTAAATATACAAAAAAAAGCCCTCAGCTGTTACAGTTTATCCAGCCTGATTGCATTACAGTAATAATTGACCAAGCTTTAACTGAGTTTTAAAAAAAACAGAGGGCTTTTGTTTTGTGGAGGGATTGTTGATATTTTTGGGTTTTCATTTCTTTTAGAGTACAGTATAATTTCTGTTGCTACTGTTGCTAGGCCTTTTTTTAAATTCAGAACACTTAAAAGCACTCAACACACAGTGTTAACTTGTTGATGACCATCTGTTATTGAAGTTGCTTTTTGTAGAGCTGCCTTTTATTTGCAAACTCTGCCGCATCATTTGAAAGAAACAGTGTACCTAAGCCTCATTGCATAATATCACTTACATTCACCACACATCCTTATTGACCGCGCCCCCTATCAGTATAGTAAAAGTAAAAGTTAGTTATATACCAGTTAGGCCTATTCTCTTTAAAACTGTCCAGTTTTACACAGCTCTAACATCTGCAGGCTGATACACCTAATTTATGTAGGGAAACACCTGCCTGTGCCTTTCTATATTTTAGCCTTCATGCTCATTAAAACTGTCCTGGAGCTGCTCAACTTTACACATGCTCAACGTAACACCTGTGGGCTGGCATTCCTATTAACCTGCTGTGCTGTCTATCTTAACATTTTGGCCTACCATGGTCAATTTTTACACTACCGTATTATCTGCAGTCCCTAGTTCTTATAGGAAAAACACCTGTCAGTGTCTTGTGTCTTTACATTTGACCAATTTTCCTCCATTAAAAATATCCTGCCATTGGCCAAGTTTTTTCACTGCTTGATTGTCTGCAGCCTTCTAATTCTTGTAGGAAAACACCCGCCTGTGGCTTTAAATTTTGGTAAATTCTATCTTATTAACACTGTCTTGCCACTGTCTAATTTTCACACTGCTTTATCATCTGGGGTATTTTTTTTCTAAATAGGAGTTTTATTTTAAAAATGGCCAGTGGTAGAGAACAACCAGAACAGGGCCAGCCTCAGGCAAGTGATGGCTATTTTTTGTATGAGCCAGTCAAAGCAAGCCTATAAGCTTATTGATAAAAAAGGATGTGTCGCTGCTTAAACTACCTGAAGAAGCCCTAAATTTTAAACTGAAAGTGATCAGATTGGGGTGCTGTATGTAAGCCAAGGTAATTGTAAAAGAAAAGAATCAAATCCATGACCAAAGTATGTCATAACACCATGTACAGCTTTAAGGCATCCTCCAAGCCTGCAATTTAAAGGATTTATGTTTTTTCCACATCATCCATAAAGTTGCATGAAAAAAGACCCTCTACCCTCTGTATGTACCCACTTGCTTTAAATGTTTGAATTGGTTTATGTCCCCCATTACCCTGCCTCACATGGCTTGTTTTGGCAATAGCTTAGCCCTACAAATGACCAGAATTGGCTAAAAATTCTTCAATTTGTGGCATTTATTACAAAGCATGATACTCTTTTATGTCACATGATAGTTATCCCCAAAAAAATTTGTATGAATAAAATTAGATGAAAAAACAGGACATCAATGTCTGGTAATCTGTTCAGTATAGGGAGGCAGCTAGAAAGACCTAAAAATATGAAGTATTTGCATAGTTGTACATTAGTGATAAGTGTTTGTACTTTTTCAATGTAAAGTACACTATCAACTAGCACTAGAAATAATGCATTTATAAAAGAGGACTCAATGTAATCACATTTACATTACTTTACATAATGAAAAATGTGCCATGACTACCGAATGCAGCACTTCAGTACATTTCTAGCGGTATATGATTGCTGTGCTGGCAGCAAAGGGCATATGTAAAAAAAATGCTATGTGATTACTATGGCATCCAGCTAGTTTGAGGACATACTTTCTTGTGACAAATTGTATATCTACATCTACCTAAATACTTTGAAGAATAGCCAGAGGTCTAGGCATGTTTCTAAAACTATGTGAATGCAGCTTGCAGCATAAATATGAATATATCAAAGAAGGAACTTGCAGCTTTTAGTGTTAAGCCTTGTTCACTCTGTGATTTGGGATTTCGGTAGCAGGCACCCACAAATTCCTGCAGCAGGAATTCCAAATCTTCCATTTAGATGCAGCTGCTGTCACCCATTCAAAATAATGAACAGGTGACACGATCGATGTCAGAATAGAAAAAAAAAATAATAATAATAATTTTCCCATTGAAAAGCTTTGGGACATTACTATTGGCTATTTCAATTTGCAATAGCCAATAGTAAACTAGCATTGTACCCGCCCTCTGCTGATGGACCTGATGGGGAACTGCAGCAGAGGGCGGGTACAATGCTAGTTTACTATTGGCTATTGCAAAGTGAAATAGCCAATAGTAATGTCCCAAAGCTTTTCAATGGGAAAATTATTATTATTATTTTTTTTTTCTATTCTGACATCGCTCGTGTCAGAATAAAGAAAAAAAGACACAGCAGTGCTTCTCTCTTTGGCGGCCGGGAGCTGGAGGCTCCCGACCGCCAGTGAGAGTTAGCTGTTTGGAGATCAGTGTCCCTGGTTAGCAGGTAACCAGGGACGCTGATCTCTCTTAAAGTGGCCGGAGCCAGCCGTAAGATCACGGCTGGCTTCGCCCAGCTGTCAGAAGCAGGCTGTCGGGCGGCCAATGTTTCCAGTTTCGGCTTTCAGCACGGCTCAGCCGAGCCGATGCATATGCGTTCCGCTCGGCCATGATCGGGAGCTGTAAGGGCTATTGTGAATAGCCCGTACAGCACCCCTTCGGTTCTACTGAACCGAAGGGGTCCTGGGGCCGAAGCTAGCCGAAGGATCGGCCGAAGCTACGGCCAGATCCTTCGGCAGCTTCATGAATAGACCTCTAATGTCTGTTAACCACCACAAAGTGAGGGAACATAATACAGATGTTCCTCGCTTACCGACTTACCTGTTTCGCGACCACTCGCACTTACGACGGACCGCCGATCGACCTCCGACCTTGCGCGTCAGCATCAGTGCGCCGTGTCGCCGGTGGAAGTGACGTCCTCCGATCTTCACTGCGGGTCCCGGTAAGTATTTCCATTGCCCGATGTACAGTACACTGTTCGGTACTGTACATCGGCAATGCTATACAGTACTGTACTAATGCAGTACAGTACTGTATAGAGTTCCTCACTTAACGACCAATCCGTTTAACGACCTGGTCGTAGGAATGGAACTCGGTCGTTAAGTGAGGAATACCTGTAAAATAAATTGAGTTTCTCAAGTGTAACCAATGTAGGTCAGGTAATAGAAATGTACATGAGATAATTTTGGGAAGTGACCTCAGAGAAGTACTGTATTATTTGAAATTGGTGAATAGAGCTTTTATATTCACTCCAGAATATTGCATAAGTGAATAGTGGCTGTCACTTAAAATATTGGTCTCCCAAGGTCATATTAAGGGCAAATGATGCCCTAAGAACAGCCCAACAATGGTCCCCCGTTGGTCCCTTCATTGCTTAACTGACAAAACATTAAAGAGTCCAAATCCTCTGGGTAAGCATCATATCCTTTTTGGGAACACTGAGAGAGACAGGAGACACAGGTAGACAAGCCCCATAGAAATCCTTAGGTCTGTAACATGTCTGTGTGACCAAGAGAGAGAGGAACTGCAACACAGCTTGTAAATAGTCAAGGGTGGAGTCAGTTTTCGGTAAGTATACACCTGTAGGGGGGAAGAGTGGGATTGGTTGTGAAAAGTCAAGTTGGGAAATGTCTCTGAAATAGAGTTGTGGGTTGGTTGTGTAACACACATTTATAACACTTGAAACAACTGTATTCTTGCCTTTTACACAAGAGGGGAAAAGGGGGATAGAAATTGAATAATATTAGTAATTTTTATTTTGACCACACTCAGCTCCGTGCCATCTAATTGCCCTCCCTAAATTTTGTCTCTAAATTAACTTTAATGTAAAACGTCAGATCATTAGGAAGGTACAGAAAAAGGGTTTGTATAATGATTTTTAATATAATTTATTATTAAAGTCTAAAAAAATCATTTTTTAAGAAGGTTTCCCTTTTGGGCCATATTGTATTTTAATATTTTGTATTCTCATTTCAGCCAGAAGGTGGAGCTTTAGACTCCTTTTCACATGTTTTTCCAGTTAATCTTATCTGCTTTTGCTGAAAAAAAACTTTTGTTTACAAAGTTCAATAACTCTAATAATAAAATACAGACACTGAACTGATGGAGTCAGGGAAATTATTCATTATTCCTGTTCTCCTCCATGCTTTTGGAAAAACAGCATCCACTTTGACACATTCCATGGTGATTGGATTAAAGTGAGTGATTTACACGTGTGGACATAAATGCTGGTGTATGTTCCTGACACCCACCAGAAACAAAAAAGTGCAACTGCATGTTATTAACTACTGGTAGCTATACCTTGACCTGAATTAAAAAAAGAACCTTTAACACACGCATGTAAATCTTTGTAATAAAATGTTCCCAATCATTTTACAATCGAAAGCCATTGTGTGTACATAATATTCTTTAGTAGAAAAGGCTGTTAGTCATGTTATTGCGAAGTAAATGGTAAGTTTTGTTTGCAGATCTAAAAAAAAAAAGATAAGCTCTTATACAAATAAAAGCAATATTGGAAGGGGTAGGTGGAACCCACTTTAAATAAATATTACAGTTAATGACTTGCTTCCTTTGAAGATTATAGGATATAACAAGTGAGGGCCTCGACCTTTTCCACTCCTTAGCAACCCATCCCAAATAACAATACACTTGCTGTGTTGAGAGAATTTAAATGGAATAAGGTGCCTAATACAAACAGAGAAGGAGACTGCTGATCCTAGCCAAGCTCCAAATCATTAATGGTTACTTGATCACATGATCTAAAGCACCTGTCCTGAGTCCTGCACCTTACAGCAAAGGCTTCCCTTGGAATAGAAGCTCTTGTAAATAAAATAATTCAATATAGCAACTGTGCTAATATCAGAATTTACTCAGATCATCCGTGTAATCGATTTGCAGCCCACAGCTTTCATGATCAGTAGGAGGGCAGCAGAATTGTACTTCCAAAAGTCGCTGCTGTGCACCATCCTGCATCACCAATCATATTTATGTTTATAAGGCAGGTTTGAATCTAATTGGGGCTGAGAGAAATTTCTTCCATTTGTTTTATCCAAGTTTGTTAGAGGCAGCAAGGAGCCTTCAGTGTGTGTTCCAGCATCCCAAGCAGGAACTTTCCAGGATCAGCAGCTTACCAACAAAAGAAAGGCGGTAGGTGTATCCAATGTCTGGATAAAAACTATTGTACATGTTAGGAAAGCTGTGCTCCCTGCAACTCAGTGCTTAATGTTCCTTTTTTTTTTTCTTTACTTACATTTATTTATCCTGCATCCAGATGGTGTTGTCTCACAGCGTTGAGTGCCTCTGCATGAGGATGTGTTAGTGCCTATAGCCATGGAATTCTTCTCACACTGCTGTTTTATTGCCAGATCATAGTACAGGTACTACATATTTATTTCCACTTTTTCCAGTTTATGGGTATTTATGTATATATTTAAGAACCAACTGAGAATAAAAAGAAGGAAACCTATATGTGCAGCAGTCTCCTAAAATGGTTTAAGCAATCTATTTTTAAACTGTGTTTTGTTAGCTACAATATCTTCTCTGCTAAAAAGAAAAATCAATGTTTGTTGTATTAACCTCAAATGGGTATTTGTAGCAACAGTACTTAGTGGACACAAATTAAAAAGCAGTACCTACTCTTCCACTTTCTATGACCAGGGGTCAGAGACATCAATGAACCAAGGCTAAGGGCAGAAATAGAATTTAGACTGGTTTATAGATGGGTGCCTTGGGTGTAGTGTTTGTCTCTGTGGAAATACCATATTTATTTACAGCTTTAGCTTATGCAGGCAGTTCAGCCATCATCACAGACTGTGTGTACATAGTCTAACATTTTGAGAGTCAGTTTAGCCATTTTGCATTTTTCTTGAATGTTGATGTCTTAATACATAATACAAAATAACTTCCAGTCCATTTAAACATTAAAACATTATGAGAAATATATATATATTTATATA
>NW_017306352.1:455830-476873 GCF_000935625.1 Nanorana parkeri | reverse complement strand
TATATATATATATACATATACACACAGAATATTATCCTTTGGATTTGAAAGCTGAGTTTTGTAGTTCTAGTATCATCGACAGGAAGGATACGTTCAAAGATTCCTTTTAGTTGCGTAAGGTTTCAAATTCAGTATGTTTGCATTCGTATTTGCAGCTGCAATCCCTGATTTTATTACGGTGTTGAATATATGTTTTAGTTGGTTCCAGCAAAGGTCAGTGCTGGGGAATGCTAGAAGAATATGCATACCTGCCACTTCAATTGCATGGATACATTATTCAAGAGTAAATGAAAAGTGATCATCTAGGGAAAAGGTGCTGTTTTGTTTGAACTGCAAAAAAGAAAACTCTCCAGCTTCAGATGATTAAAGTAGGTTATAAGAAGGACTTATTATTTATATAAAGGAATTGAAAGAATTTTTCTTTTAATCAGATCAAGGGTTTTTTCTTACACGTTAAGGTTCACCATTTGACTAATTAGAGAGAAAGCTTGAAATGTTGTAAAATTACAGGTTGATCATCTCTTTTCAAAGTGGCCCAAGATCAAACTGAAATGGTAAGTATACAAGTAAACAGCAAACCACCAATATTTGCTTGTGAACTTGCAAATCAGCCTTGAGTTACCTGGACAAACATCCCAGGGCCACAAAATGCTACAACGTTTCTAAATAAACATTACAACTACCAGAAAAACCACAGACATGCTTGTTACAATAAATAGTCCACAAACCAACTTGTCAACATCATTTTTTTTAACGATGCCGTTAATTGGCATTAAACAATGTATATGTAAAAGTTTTTTGATGTTCATCTGAATTTAATATGTAAGAGGTTTGAAATGGAGTTTGAAATGGAGGCTGCACAGGGAAAAATGATTGTTTGCTAAGTGGTGAACAAACATGTGTACAGCTTTGCTTATGACCATTCTATCTATTTATAGGAGAGCGTCAATTGGCTTTTTTGATTGTCATTCTCCCATACAAACAGCAAGATGTTAACCTACACTCTCTTCCCACATCCTCTGCAGCTAGTCTAAGGATGTCTATAAATACACTGCAATCTGATTGTTCAATATTTGTACAGTTTTTAGGTTTACCAACAATTATGAAGGCCTGCCTACACAATCTATTCAGTTTATATTCAGTCAGGTAGGCCCATGCACTACATAGCGGTAAATCTAAAAGAGATTGTACCATCAGTTTGGCCGGGTTTAAGGCTGAACACAAGG
This sequence comes from Nanorana parkeri, assembly GCF_000935625.1. Classification (NCBI taxonomy): domain Eukaryota; kingdom Metazoa; phylum Chordata; class Amphibia; order Anura; family Dicroglossidae; genus Nanorana; species Nanorana parkeri. The sequence continues at coordinate 475,647 of NW_017306352.1, read as the reverse complement.
CAAGCAACTTAATATACACAGATTAAATAAATATAAAGTATATGAGTCATTTTCATAAGGAATAATATGTCTGTGCATCCAGTTCTGAGATTTAATTAGCTCTGCCAAATAGCACAGCCCTGTCTGCCAGTGAGGAGACCTGATTTTTCTCTGCTGTAGTTCAGTAACACTTACAAGTCTTGTCCCTCCACAAGCCAGAGCCTGGACAGTAAAACAGAAGCAGCAGAGTGATGAGCTCAACTCTCGGTCACTGTGTTCTCTATTTTCCAGTCTGAGCTTTGCTGTACAGAGACTGAAAGAGGCTAACACCAATTTATATTTAGGTACTTTGCTTTCAATTAAAACATTTTTACAATGTATTAGTGAATACAGAGCTGCATTTATTTGTGACTCTTTTATATCTGCCCTGTATTCAACTCTGACTGACTAAAAGGGGTTGCCCTTGGTGAGGTTGGTCACCTAAACATGTAATGGAATGTATGGTATTAAGTATCTCTTTATAAATACAGTGTTATCTACATACTGTGTGTGTCTTTACCCATGCTTAATTACTATTTCTTTACAATGGCATACAGTATGTTGTCATTAAAAGTTGCCAAAATGTCCTATCTGTTCTATTCTGATGATGAACTAAAACCACTTCCAACTATAGCAAATACCTCCATTTCTTCTGGAATAATTCCAATACTGGAAGAAAAATTGTACATTAACCAGATTGTGTGTTGAGAGATAACAATCGCACCCGTTCTGCACTGACAACTGAAACATCAATCAGAACAATGGGAAAATTGTGAAAGATTTCCAGCTGTCTAAGAGCAAAGAGCTTCTTCTGTAGTAGCCTGTGATACCAGTGTCATGGAGAACCTTGGTTTAAGTGTTGATTTATATAATAATATAATATGTTATATAAATAGACAAAAAAGTATTAAAATACAATAAAATGGACCAAAACCAATATGGGTTTTCTGTAAGAGAAAAGGAAAAACGGACTGTGGACCAATCAGGCTCTTCTGCACAGCCAGTGCTGTCAGGTTACAATGTTGTTTGCACTGGAAATGGGAGATATTTAGGCAGACAGCATCTACGTATCATAAGGAGAACCTCATCAGTATAATGATTCATTTTTGTTGTTCAAGTTGTAGACAGGTGACACAGAAATCTACATTGATAAAGAAGAAAATAGCGGTGTCACTTTGCTGGCTATGTCGTGCGATAGAGGTGTGTAAATCCCTAGAGTGGCTGAGAATTAGGGATCTAATGCTCATTTTGTCTAGAGCAGGGATGGGCAACTCTGGCCCTCCAGTTGTTGTAGAACAAGTCCCATGAGGCATTGCAAGACTCTGACAGCCACAGGCATGAGTGCCAGAGGCAGATGGATTTTGGGATTTGTAGTTAAAGTACAGCTGGAGACCTTGAGTTGCCAACCTCTGGTCCAGGGAGTATATAACAGAGAGTAATGTTTACCCTAAGCCTTAGTCCCAGAAGCTTCTTTCCAGCTGGTCCAGGTATTTATGACCACTCCCACACAGCCATTCCTCTTCTCTGGTTATTTGACCACTCCCTCCCCGACATCATTACACATGGCCACCACTGCTCCTGGCTTTTACATTATGACGCTAATGGCTTACTCACATTCTGACCTGGAGCCATAGCGAAGAAGAGCTCAGGTTGCCAGAGGAGAGAGGAATACAATAAGCATTCCTATTGATTAGAACAAATCATAGTTGTGGGCATATTAATAAGCCCAGGATTGGGTGAAACATGTCAGAGGTGGTGGACCTTTGGCAGGACAAAGTGTCACTGACAAATTTTCAATAATCTGATTGAGCGTGGAATGGAGTGCAGCCGGATTCTTCTTTCACCAAATACCTATCTATTATAACCCACTATTATACCCAGAGCATTAGACCCTTAATACACCTTTATATATTAAATCAGATCTCCATCTGTAAATAAAAACCTTGCAGCAAAACTTTTTTTTCTCACATGTTGTGACCCATGTATTTTTTGAAGGAATCGAAGCACTTCTTGGAGGAGTCAATTTCTGGCTGTGCCGACCCTTGCTTCTGCTCCCTCTCCCAGCTGTTATATAGGCAGACAGAAGGAGTTTGCTACTTGTTAGAAAATGTTTAATCATCTGTGCACCCATAAAGTAACTAAAAAGAAGTGCTGGTTGGAGCAGAGTTCTTAGTGTACAAAAAATGTAAACAAAGCAGGAGCTGATTGTCATATGTGCAGAGGTCAGGGTCACTGGGGTGTCACTGGGGCCATTATTTAGTGCTCTGCTGTATGTAAGCTCCTATTATCAGCCTCTCTGCTCTGTCCTTAGATACATGAGAGTCTGTTCGGTGAGCTTCAAATATGAATACATTATAGCAGGGAAATATAACTGAGTGTAATTTGAATGACAACACTGGGGTTACCGATTTCACATCCAAGATAGGGCATCCAGCAGCAGCCTCAGGTCTGTTCATTATCATAATGTCATCTATAATTACAGGATGATTAAATGACAAAACAAGTCATCTGACATATATTCTTATGAGAAGTTTGCTGCTGATATTAGAAGTATGGGGTCAGTGTCTCTTTAAGCCTTAACAGAGAAAGAGCTCTGTACGGATCTTGCCCATCAAACTGCATCTACCAAGGGTCTAACTGTACGTAATTGAATTGTAAAGGAATATATTTGCTGTTTTATGATTGGCTGTATCAGCTTAGAGGCAATGAAGACAGCCAAAAGCAACTGAATATGCTAAAGCCGAAGCAGCTGGGAGTAGATTATATTGGTGTACTGCACCAGTTAAATGGTTGCCAAAGGACAACTTCTATAAAAAGACATCTTAGCCATAAAAAAAAGGATTTTTGAATGCACTGAAGAGAAAGAAAGGTTCAAATTTGACTTCCCCTCTGTATGAAAATAATGTCATTATTTAGATATAAATAATTTACCTTAAAAACTATAATACTATAAAACTGAACTATTTTTAGCAGTGAAACACTAAGCATAAATATGGAGAAAAAAAACGTCTGTTATACTTCCACATGGAAATCGGTTTCAAAATTACAATAGCCCCCAAAAATATACTGCTTTTTTATACTGTGTGCTTTCCAAAGCTATCCTTTTCTTGCTATTCTAAGGATCTGTAACAAGCATTAGGTCTGTGACAACATGTACCAAAACAGTTTTATGTGCTCATCTGAGGTGCCTGTAAGAATGAAAACATGTCGTTCTCATGTATGCCAATAACCTGCCCAATAACATTCCTGGCATTTAAGCAAAATAATGATAACATCACATTTTTACTGAATAGAACACTGAGTATCCTCACGTACCTTCAGGCCCTTTGATGGACAAAAATATATTCCACACTGAGTGAAGACAGTGTGTGTAATGCAAATTCTTGGACTATATAGAATGTAAGAGGAAATCCCTCCACTTGGGAAAGAGGCAGCAATACAAACGACATAAAGGTTTTAACTAGGGATGCACCGATAACGATACTAGTACTAGTACTCACCCAAATGCTTCAATACATACCCCAGATTCTGGCAGTGCCACGAGGGAGCATGGAGCCAGCTTCCCGGCCAATCAGGAAATCGGCCGGTAGGTTATGACTCACCTTTTTCTGATTTGCTAGAAAGCTGGTTACACTTGTTTCTAGGCAGCCTGACTTCCTGACCAATCAGGAACCATGCGGTACGTCATGACCCGCCTCCTTGGCTTCCTGATAATCCATGCCCACGGATGCCAATATCTGTGTTTGGTATCATTGAGTACCGAAAAAAAAATTATTGGTACTCATTCTCATTACCCAAAAAACGGTATCGGTGCATCCCTACCCTCCCCCACCATTCAAGTAAATGAGGTTTATTGTTGCATGTGTTAAATTGGCAAGATTTTTTCTTATTTTCTGTTCTAACACTCATCAGACAGGAAATGATGATGTCCGCACTTCCCTCCATGTCCAACGCTTCCATCTTAACCTGGTCTTTTTCTGGGTTCAGAGTCTTTGGCCATATTGATTGGCCCAGCTGGAATGATGTTACTCCAGGGCATGCACATGAGAGTTACTTCAGCTTGGCACAGACACGTGCCAAGACTGTACACTGAGCTGTGCAGACGTAGCTCAGTATACACTCAGGAGGAACAAACATTGCTACGTAGGGAGAAGCATTTATGACACAAGAGACATAGACAATCCTTCTAGCATAAAAAGCATACCTTGTCAGAGTTTTTTTTTAAATGACTTTACTTCCACTTTAACTGACTTGTTATTGTTTATGGCTAAAAAAAATTTCATCTTTATCACCAGGTTTGCGGTTTCACAGCTGATGATATCTCTTGAATGACTGCCATGGCAAAAAGGCTGGCAGAGTGGTGCATTGTAGTTTTCAGGAGTTGTGGAATTTGTGCAATTTGGTTTATCAATCCTGGCATCATAAAGATATTCAGCATATGTTTCTTCACTACACAATTTGGTTATGCCTTTAGTAGTTATGATAGGTCTCGAGGGACAGGATCCCTGAAAAGTTCTGGTAAGTAAGGGATTGGAGGCTGCGTTGACTTTAGGCATTTTGGTTTGGAATCAAGCAATTAAAAATCTCAGATCAGCCACTGGGACTTCATTAATATAGATGAGGTGCGGATTTGCTGCCACCATGGATCCGCATGTTTGAGGTTTGCGGTACTGGTGAAGTAATGCTGGTATTCACTAGACACAATTCTTTGTAACCATAATGCACTGCTTGGCCTTTTGAACGTAGGTCAAATGGCTTAGAAGGGCCAATAAGATAGGTTTTGAATAAGTCATCCCCCTTTCTATAAAAAAAGATAGGAACACAGCAGCCATATTGCCAATGTGCTTTAGCTATGACAGGGAAAGCATAGGGAGTGCTTCTGACAAACTGCATAGTGAGTGATTAGTGAAGGGCTTATAGGCACTGGCAGGTCTGTTAAAGTAGATGGAAACCCTTACTGAATGTCATGTAGTTAGTAAAACGTTGTGTATTTTAGTAACTGGTTGGATGCTGCTGATGTCACATTAGCAAGGCTGGTCACCCGCTACCTTTTTTTTGGAATATGGTTATAGGACAATTCTGCAGAGGTTCAAGCTTTACCCTCCTCAACATAACCTCATGACCCTCTTCCATGTTTGATGTGTCATGTCCTAAGCCACTGAAACCCCTTGTGAGACTTTCTTCCCTGTCACTAGAGGCCATAGATGTAGCAGCAGATGCAGCAAGAGAATGTTGTGGAAAGGGGGATGCACAAAGTGAGGAAAGAGCAGGTGGAAGAGATAGGTGCAGCTCATGTATGTGGTACCCAAATGGCTTGTACTTCTATCTTGGATGACATGCTGCAGACAGAGGCTACAGGTGATAATGACACTGTTGTCAGCAGATACATTAAAAAAGGCCCACACTGCAGAATTTCTATTTGCTGCCTATTCAAATGCTGTTCTGACGCTAGCCAATTTCCACTAACCACATACAATCTATATTTTAAATATTTGGGAAATAATTGTGGATATAGGGTTAGGAGGGGGTTCAGGGAACGTGGATTGTGGTTTTAAAGTGTTGTTGCGAGCTCTGTTTTGACATTTGATCAACAATGTGCAATATGGTACTGCAAAAAAGAAGCACAAAAACTATTCCATTAATCTGTTTTGCCACTGGCCAATTTGTACAAACTTGAGGTCTTTAGTTTCATTTGCTTGTTCAAATTAAACTTTCCTATAACTTCTGGATCTGTTGCGGCTACTTCCACTAGTGGTTTCAGGCCTATAACCACTAGATAAAAATAAGGTGTTGCAGCCAAAGCTACTTAGAAAAGCCTTTTTTCAAACTGAAATGGATCAGAATTGGGGCGCTGCTGCTGTATTTAAGCCAAGTTTAAAGGAGAACTTAGAGGTGAATGATTTCCACTCAGCCTCATAGTTAAAGCCGACCTGTGACAAAGAAGCTGTCACAGGTCAGCTCTATTGATCGGGAAGTGAGTGAACACATACCATCGCTCGCTTACTTTCCGTTTGTCTACCCACAGAGAACAGTGACTGCCAGTCACCGCTCCCCACAGGGATCCCCCCCTCCCCTCTCCGATCCTCCAGCAGCCTCTAGATAGGCAGAGTCAGCTGTCACTCCGCTCTCAGTATATCAGTATATCGTGGGCAATAGCCTGCTATATAGTGAGCTTTGGGTCATGGGAGGAGGTTAGTATATGTCCTCCCATGACCCTAAAGAGAAAAACACTTAACCAAAAAAACATTGGTTGCACATCTATGTGCTGCTAGAATATGGTATTGCTGGTGATGTCTGTTAAGTTTGTGAAAACACATAAAGCTTTAAAGGCATCGCCCAGGATTTGATGACATTCCCCTAACCCACCCCAACCCTCATCCCCAAGAAATTAAACCGGGCCAGCTTAGCTCATCCCTACTTATTAATTTCACTATTTGTTAACCTTGATTATGGTTGTTATCTGTATTATCTTTGAAGTCTTTTTTTTCTTCTTCTTAAAGCTGTGGCCAATAAATGTATCCCTGTATCTCAATGAGATAAATGACATGTCTTTCATAAAAGAGGATCTGGTTTAGGGGGTGACATGGAAGATATATGGCATTATGGAGGAGGTGGGTGCTGCTGCAGTCATGTTAAATCAATCACCAAAGAAACAGTGGTAAACATACATTTTTCCTAGGTAATAATATTCAGATTTGAACATATGCCATTTTCAGAATTAAAGGTTCTCTTTAAACGACTTACATTTACATAAGATCACAAAGCTGTATTTCAAACTCCCTAACTTGTTTATTTTTTGGCTATCTATCCAATTTCCAATTTGTATTTCAGTAAATGTATCAGTGAGCTTTAGGGAGGGGTGCGCATTTAAAATGTAAATTCTGCACATACCTTGAAGCTAAAAAGTCTAATTTCATAGAAAGAAAGAGATATTCCACTGACTCTTAAATCAGGGAAATAAGATGTTCAAGAAAAAGGATGCTTTTTATTTTTGCATATAATACACAGCTGATTTCCATAAGAGCGCATGTATTTTACACTTTATTTATGGCTAAATATTTTCTTACAGATTTGAATGCCGTTGAAAAAGAAATTAATTTTGTGAGCATATTGCAAAACACACTTGGCTCTCGGTGCCTGCAAGCTATTTTACTAGATGTCTTATTTCAAGGATATAAAGATAGACTGTGCCATAAAAGCATTAAACATTATATCTAACATAAATAACGCACTATGTGAAAGCAATGTGGCAAAATGGAACTAATAAAATGTGTCGCTCTTGATTTGTTGCTGGGAAGTGAGGAGAGGGAGTAGCGGGTTGTGTAGCTACAGACATGAGTAGTACCAAGATCTAGAATTTGTTTTTGGCAAGCAGATGAATACAGGAGCACCAGGGTCAGATGAAAAAGATCAGAAGGGATTTTTTAATCAAAGAAAAATTGTGGCCACCTGTGGATTTGGCAATTTTGGCTTCTTTCAGAAAGGCTGGTAAAAGAGAATGGTGAACACAAAAATTCACTTTGCCGGCATCATGTGAGCTGGTAAAGAGGTAAACTGGAGCTTTTACTATTGTATACAACACCCATGCAACCTACCCTCATCAGTTCTATCCTAGGAAGCCAAAAATAGTACTTCCTTACTAGGGCATTGCCATGACAGGGCACAGGGATCCTCACCACCTAACCTCCACATGCCTATATATGCAGGAGATCCTTTTGCACTTACTGGTGACTAAATGTGCATCAATGCATAAAGTATATGTCCAGAAGGAACATGGACTTTCTGGAAGGGGAGGGTCCTTTGAACCACTTTATGAGCTCACTGAGCAAGTTGGGGTGGGTGAAGCACAAATAAGCCAACTCTACTTTGCCAACTTATGTTTGGAGTGAAGGCAGTAAAAACTCATCTTTACTTCTGCCTGCATCGCTGGCAATCACTAGAGCTGTTTTCTTAAACTCTGCTGGGGAAAATAGACAATTCTGGGTGTGCCAATCTCCTGGGACCCTTGTGAGTCCGAAGCTGGGCATACACCCATGGGCTGAACAAAAAAATAGAGCAGATTCCTTCATCAATGCAAGGAGCGCGTTGATCGACGATTTCTGTTTCTTTTGTATTGGCTGCCAGCTCTTTCGTACTAAGATTTTCTGACCGGTCCCTTCAATCGATCGAGGGATTCCGACTGAAAGGGTGCCGATAGCGGCACCCACTGTGTGAATTTGCACAGTGTATGGCCATCTTTACTGGTTCCTCCCTCTGACCTCATGTCACCACTACAGTGATGTGAGGTCAGAGAGAGGAACAGAAGAGACCCAGGAGATTGACCTTGGCTTTTCTGGCTGCATTAATTCTGAGTCACTACCACCAGCATGGAAAAAACACAGAATTATTTATGTTTTTACTTGTTTCATGTCATAGAGTCAAGTATACATATCTTTGCACAGAACAGACACCCCAGAAAAAACTTTATTTTTGGGGTAGAAAAAGATCCAACGCGTCCAGATAAATTTCCCCCAAAGCAAATACGGCCATGAGTGACTGCTGTAGCCTAAGGGTATTCAAAGATAGGCATAGGGGTCGTCTCAAAATCCAGCCTATTGCAGATTGACTGCTAATTTCATGATTGTGCTATTCTTTACCCTCTGCAAAGAAGAAAACAGTTAAAAAGAAATCCCACATAACTATCAAATGTAACCAGTTGACATGTACTTGTCTCCATTATTCTTGAAATAGTTTGGGTGTTTTCAGTACTTCAGTTCCATGTAAAGCAACCCAAACACCATAGGTGTTACTTAATCGCGTAGTTGTGCAAAATGAATACAAAAACAAGATAAAGCATCTCAACTTGAGGTGTACCCACCCTGTTTCATTCCCAGCATGCCAGCCATCCGTGTGCTCAACCAACAAACTGGAAAATGTGGTATGCTGACTTTTTCATGATTTATGTTTTGGCAGCCGTTTTCAACTGTGGCCATTGATGAGTATTTATTTGCAGAGCTACTGCCAGACAACAAAATACAACGTCTTTCGTTGGCTAATCAGTGACCTAATACATGGAATGTAACTCTCCGCATGAAATGCATACTTGAGGGATCTTCAGTCTGAGACAAGTATGTGACAGGAATTTTAAACTCTAGCTTTCAAATTAATATGACTTAAAGAGCACAGTTATTCTTAAAAAAAATGACAGCCATTTATCTTGCACATATATACAGCATTCAGAGGAAGACGCTAACTGCATAGGACACAAAAATAGGCAAAAAAGCTGGTGCTGATGCCAAGGTGCCAGCTGGACAGGGCACAGTATGATGATGACCAGTTGCTGTACCTGAAAGCAATTCTAGGGGTAGGTACATGCATCATCCCATGGAGCCACCATTAGGAAACCCTCCCTGATGGCATGCAGCCCTAACTGGAACACGTTCTTGTAGACAGGAAGCGGCTGTAAAGATAAAGCAGGAGATAAACACCACTGATCCAAAAGAGGATGAAAAAAGGTGAAAATAGTGTTTTGTAAAACAAAAAAAGGGACTAAAGTTGGAATTGTAGCACTTTATAGGGGCTTTGAAACATTTACATGGTATTTAATATTTGATATTTAAGTGCATGCATAGCCCAAACTGTTTTTTTAATTTAGTATAGAGTAGAGAAGGGTTAAACCCCAGAGACTTTCATTTTTATTTGCTGTGCCCTGTTGGGAATATATCCACTCACTTCCTGTCCTGGAGATGCAGCAAGAAGTGGAAGGAAATCTTTACAAAAAGGGAAGAATCCCCTTAGACAGTTGTCACAGTAACATGTATCCCCATACAAGTTTATAACAATGCAAAAGCAGCCTGAAGCAGGTCAAATATAGCTCAACTTTAGGTCAAATGCACCTTAAATTAATTTTGAAGGATGTCAGAAACAACTTAAACTGATGTCAAAACTGCACTGCAATTGCCCATCAAAGCCCGTTGACACAGGTCCTTTGACTGTTCCATTACAAATGAGCAAACCTCCAAAGGTTGTTTTTTTCATCCTCTTTTTATGCATGTTGATATTTATTAACCATAAATATTGCATTTATAAAGATCTTAATGTTCAGTCCTAACAGTATTATATTGTTTAATGAACCTTTGCTGCTAATGAAAATTAGATTTTCTGCAAATATAATGTTAATCAAAATTAGATTTATATTTAGCTGTGAAATTGAATAGGTTTCAACGCACAAGACCTCAGATTCTGGGTAATTTAATAAAGATAAAAATAATAATACCGTATACTGTATTTAATCTTTTCTTTAGAATATGTTTTAATCATAACAGTATTTAGACGATAGAGAAAACCATATTTCCGTAACAAATGTAACACTCTTGGGCCTTAAAGCTGTATGTCTGCAGTGTGGAATTGTTTAAAGCACTGCTGTGACTGGCAGTTCCATCAGATTTAGAGTTTGATTTAGTGATGTCACTGCTGTGCTGCAGGTTGTAGGGGAAGCTGTACCCGAAGACTTGCAGTGTAAGAATCTCTGTGCTTCTGCTTCATTCAGTCTGTGGATGTGCTTTCTGAAACTCTCCTGCTGCTTTTTTTTTATATTACCCCACCAGTCATCCTGGGGGTGGGTATTGGGTGGGGGTGTCATGTCTAACATGAGAAAGCAAAGCCCTTCTCTTCTACCTAGATGGCCACCTCCACACAGAGACACAGTGTGGAACAAAGTGAGGTGAGACAGAACTGGGGCAAACGTGATCTGCAGATCAAAGTCAATACTGGTAACAAATCTTTTATCCTCTGCTTGAGATTTGTGGGCACAGCTTCCACAGTTCAGGCAGTGATATATCTAGAGAAAGTGTAAAGGGAAAGGGAATGTATTCCATACCTGTTAGAGCCAGCTGCACGGTGGCATGAAAGCACAAGTATCACTATAGGAATTATTATAGGTATTACTACAGGTATGTAGTTAGTTGCAGATTGATATCCCGCTGAAGGATGCCTCCACAGGGCTTTGACAATTGATGGTAGAGGATGCCATTCATGGTAAGAGCAGCATTTAGGAGTGGAATGGACACACAGACACACAGAGGGAGTAGATGGTTGATACCAGAATCAGGTGCTCCAAGCAGATGCTCAGAGGTAAATTAAGGTGGGTCTCTACGCATTGTCTTCCTGCACATTGCAATGATTGCTCATATGCTGCTCGCTTATTGTCACCATTGGCCATGACAACTGGATTAAAAAACAAAACCTGCCTGGACCCTATCATTCAGCATCATCCCTAATGCCAATGGAGGCCACCTGATTGCTTGGCTTTGCCAAAATTAATCAAATGTTAGTGTCTTGGTGCTATCTATTGTGGTTGCCTCCCCTGTCCAATTGAGAATGGAATAGTATAGTTTTCAGGGCTTCGGCAATGGCCACAAATGGTACAGAAGCCGCTACATGGATCCAACTTGCCTTAATTTACTCTAAAATATATTTGATATAACTAAATTTATATTCCAGTAGATTTGTAGAGGGGAAATGAAAGTTGTTCCACAATTAGAATGGTTCCCCAAACCAAAAAGTGCAAAAGAAATATACATTTTTTTTTTAAACCAGTTGGTGAGATCACTGTGATCAAAACAATTTATTTCAACTGGTAATGTTTTTCAGATCCATTCACAGAACCACAGGTAAATCTGATTTAAGTGATAAACAAACCTGTGCAAATGCCTGGAACCCTGGAAAACATTACTTTTGCTGGTTCACGCCACAAACAGTGCGTTCCAGAGCGGTCAGGCTCTGGAACACACTGTATTGCACTTCGGCCGACTGTGGTGGTGCATTGAAGTCAATGGCACCGCAGCCACGCCCCGCCCGCAGTGCGTTTACCCGCATCCGAACATGTGGCACATTAGTGCCTGTGTTTTCCGGTCCAGTGCGATCTGCAAGCACTATGCTGCAAGCTGCAATGCAAAAATGTACTTCAATGCACCGCCACACCCCCTCCCACATCTGAACCGGCCGAGCCAGCCGGAGTGCGAAACAGTGTGTTGGAGAGCACGACCGTTCTAGAACGCACTGTTTGTGGTGTGAACCAGCCCTTAGGCTCCACATACATGAACAGTGAATTTAACAGGTAAAGCTTTTTTAGGCATTTGGTAGGCAGTTGAAAAGTGTACAGAGGTTATTAGAGAGGTGTACTGAATAAATACAAAATATGCAAATAGGCTTTTATATCATATAAAACTCAAGCCGAGTGAATAACCCAGCTGAAGTAAAGTGAGCTGATCGCTGTTCTGCTATTCACTTCTGGCTTGTACAGCTGATTTCAGCCGTACATCGGGTAAAATCAGCCATACATCGGCTGCCATCGGCTCTGCATGTTCGGCTGAGCAAAAGTGCAGAAGGAGTTCTGCTCAGCTGATCCAACAACTGGATCGGCTGAGCCGAAGCTCCAGCAGCTCACTCGCTGCCGTTCACCCCTATTCACATAGGGGCTGAACGGCAGTGAGTGAATAGGCTAGCAGTGACAGCTAGCTTCGCGCAACTGTTTCCTATTGGCCGGCACCCGCCAAAGCCTTCTAGCAAGTCCCGACCAATGAATAACAACTGGGTGTGAATAGCCTGTACAACAGCTCTTCGAGTCGACTGAACTGAAGGGCATCGGTGGCCAAAAGGATCAGCCAAAGCTACGGCGGGATCCTTCGGCTCTTTAGTGAATTACCCCTATAGTGTTTTTACTGATTGTTGTTTTTACTGATTGTAATGTACATAATACTGCTTAGTAAACATGCACATTGTTTGCAGTGGAGGCCTCTGATGCAAGATGGAAGCATTATGAGTGGCTGATGAGCACAGCAGAGTATGTCAGTGAATAGGGGTGAGGAAAAACCCCATTCTTGGCCACCTGTATGTGTACCATGCAATCCTTTTATAGCACACATTTATGTAGTGGGTAGTTGTCCAACTCTTCAACAATGAGCTCACCTCTACACCCTCATCCATGAGTTTCTTGGGGAGCAGATCTGAGAAATTCTGAACCACATCATTTTTATTAGAAACCTGTCAGTATTTTAAAAATTCTACATAAAACATAGCTCTTAACTGGCCCTCATGTAAAAGGACTGTTCCTCTTTTGAAACCCAAATCCTTTTTTCTCCTCAGTTATCCATCTTTTTTGGTCTGATGTATAGACCTCTATTAAAAATGCATTATTTAACTACTAACAAAAGTGCACTGCACTAAACCTTTTATCCAACCCCTACATTTTTACTCCTGACTGCTGGCTTTATTGCTCTTCTGTTCATCCTGGGTGTCTGGGACCTCCATGGGTGGGAGGGAGTCAGGATGTGCAGAGGTGACCCCTGATGTCTCCTTAAAGAAAATCTGTCATCTGAACTATGCTATCACATAGGTAAGAAGCTTGTCGGCCTCCTTGTCAAAACGATAAATTTAAGTTAAAACTAAACAAAAAATAAAGTTTAAAAAACCTAAAGTTTATTAAATTACAAGACACCCAAAAAAATGGGTGCTTGCAATTTTGAGGCATTATTTCTTAGGTATCCATTTAATTCATGCAAACTCATCTTTTATATTTAAACAAAAATATATTGAGGGGAATTTATCTAGACTGGAGCAGACAAAATCTAGAGCAACTGTGCATGGCAATCAATCAACTTCTCTCTTTCATTTTCAAATCTGAACTGATCAAACTGAAGAGAGAAGCTGATTTGCCATGGGCAATTGCTCCAGATTTTGTCTGCTCCAGTTGTTATAACTTCCCCCCATTGTGTTTGTAGGTATTGAAATTAATTTGAATGTATTTTTCCTGCAGATTTAATAAACAGTAGTGCTATTATATTGTGCCATAAACAAACTGAAACTGCCATGGTTTTCCACAGGTTCTCTGCTTTCAGAAAATATATAACCTTTTGAGTTTTTTTTTGTGCAATCATAATCCCTACAATGTGCATTTTTAACGCGTTAACCAGTAATATTTTTTCCCCGTATTGATTCTTTATGGTTGGTGCAACTGGGGGAGTGGCAGGGGTGTGTCGTTTGCTGAATTTATCAATGAAATGTTGAAAGGTGTTCATTAATGTGTAACTTTAGGCAAAACTTTTTGGGGGGCTAGAGTGAGGAAGACTAGAACCTCTATCAAGTTTTTATTGATGTATGTGCCCATTGAGAAGATTCATCCCTTTATTTGTCCTATTGAGCAATGTCATCTAGAAAGAAAGTAAGGGGAGATCCTAAATATTAGCATTGTCTCCAGGACAAGAGGAAATCTTCCTGTGTGGAATGAGAACTGTCTAAAAAGTTCTCCTCAGTGGTCAATTGCAATGGTTTTAACCCAACTTTACCTAAAACTAAGAAAAAAGTTTGGGCTATACCTATATATCCATCCAAGGCATATGGCATATAAAAGCTCAATTTTTTTAATCTGACTTTTGAATTAAAAAAAAAACATGTTTCCATTGCAATTGCTTACATCTCAGATAACATACAGTATATGCAATCCTTTCTCAAAGAGGATTCCAGGCATAGGTAATTACCTCTCAAAATGTATATAGTGTTCCTTCTTAAAGAATGGTAGTTTTTTTTTTCTATGTTTTGGCCAAATGTAATTTACAGATAAAGCTTCATCATTTCCCTTCTATGAAATTAAGGAAGTACGCCCTGCCATTTACTTTAGATTAACTTCTCTTGCCTGTTTATTAACTGGTTCTATAAACACATTTTACAGCACATGTGCTAACAGAGAAGCTTAAAATAAACCACACCATATCTGAATTACCCAGAATTATAACATGGCCATAATTCTCGATGTTTAAATTGCATGGGAAAATGTGGTGAACGGGTGGTTTTTCCTCTTCTAACACATTGAAGCCGTGATGAAAGTGGATTTCAGTGCATCTGGTGGATGAGAAGCAGATGGGAAACATTTCTGAAATATTCCTAGCCAACCACGAGCAAGCACTCTGGGAAATCAGCATCCTTACAGCGGAGTCTCAGAGGAACCAAATGTAATTTGTACACGTAACAGTATGTCTTAAATTTCAGATGTTCTTTGTCGAAACAGACCACTAGTGCATCCAGGCCACAGAGTACAGCACATAAATGTGTTTCCTTATGAGAAAGGAGGGCATTCCCCCCTCCCTTCCCACAGGCATGTATCCCACTGCTGTTTTACATACATTAAATACCATTGCCCATTGCTGTTTCTTCTCCAATAAAACAGACCAGATCCTCCTTTGAAAATTCCTTCAATGTATCTCCCTCCTGGAAAAGGCTCTCACAGATATTAGGTTCTTTCACTTTGATCAGCTATCTAATCTGTTATGTAGATAAACAGCATATTCAACAGGAAAACATTAGAAATCACAACACAATAGCCTTACATTTGGTACATATATCAAGGACACACAGTATATGTCATGTCTTTAGTTCACATTTTTTAAAATTCTTTTTTATTTTTTTAAAATAGCAGAGGTTGGCCTTCAAACCTATGTATAACAAATTTCGATTGACATCTCAATATATAATCTCAAAAATTAGTTTTGACCCAAATATTGAGCACACATTTTGTATAATTCCAGTAACGGTTACCTGATTTTGTTTTTTACCAATTGCCATCCAATGTAGGACAAAAATAAATATTATAAAATATTATAAAAAAATATTATAAATACTTTGAGAAAAGTACTGCTATCCTTTGGCAGGGATCTATGGGGTGGATTTACTAAAAGCAAATTGGCTGTTTGCAAGGGAATTTTTCCTTAGTTTAGTGAATAGAGACTTACATCACCCAATCACGGGCAAGCAAAAATACCGTTTTTTTCCCTTCACATGAGTAATTGTTTCACTGAATTTACTAAGCTAAAGAAAAATCCCACTGCAAAGTAAAAATTCCCTTGCAACGTGGACAGCGTATATTTACCATTAGTAAATCAATCCCTATAGCTCTTTGTCGGTATTTTGAGGAGATTTTAGTCTTTGCATTATTGCAATCTTCGCTGTATTTCCATTACTGCATTACGCATACAGATTTGTAGATTATATTCTATTAGTTATTTTATTACTGTATCCCAGAATCCCGCTAATAATATGATAGCAATATAGAAAGTATATTAGCTTCAGTCAGACAGACCTGATTGGCAGAGTAAAGGTGTCATGAAAAGAATATGTCGACTTACATTGTTGACCTCGTTCAAAAATGCTAGCTGCCCAGCTGTTATCATTACAGGTATTTATATAGTGCTGACAATTTACAAACTGACAATTTTTAGTCCATGCCCTCAAAGAGCTTACAGTCTAAGGTCATTATCTCACATATATATTAGAGCCAATTACCCTACCAGCATGTCTTTTGGAATGTGGGAAGAAACCCACACATGCTCTGGCTGGGATTTGAACCAGGAACCCCATTGCTGCAAGACAGAAGTCCTAACCACTAAGCCACTGTGCTGTTACATTTAACCACTCATATATTTCCCTGATGCAAAACAAGTAGGCAAATCAGAAAAGTCAGAAATGCTTAGCGTAGAAATGCCTTGGTAGCCTTCATGTTTCTCTCATAATAGGTTTCCTTAAAAAGAGAGAGGCTCAGCAAGTCACAACTATTGTACATCACTACTAAGCAGAAACGGTGTCTCCTATATGAAAACATGAATGCCCCTATACACATACACCATTACAAACCATACACAGAAACAATGTTTAAAAAATTAAGGATCAGACAACCCAAAACTGATATTCCAGTTTTTGGTAGATGCTGGAGCGGTAAATCACATAACACTATTGGTCAGATCTATGAATTCCTGTGTCTCTACAACTCCTTATGAGGAATTTTCATT
The DNA here is from genome assembly GCF_000935625.1 of Nanorana parkeri. Taxonomy (NCBI): domain Eukaryota; kingdom Metazoa; phylum Chordata; class Amphibia; order Anura; family Dicroglossidae; genus Nanorana; species Nanorana parkeri. The sequence goes on along the minus strand of NW_017306352.1, from coordinate 458,812 downwards.
CCCTCTGTTGGATTTCTTATTTATTTTATATCATACAGAATATAACATGAGACATTTGAACACGCAAAGGTGTGTGGGGACACTCCGAACTCCCAAGCAGCCAGGAACAGAGTCAGCAAATATGGCAGCAAGATCTCACTGTTAGATACCTAGGAAATTCTTCAATAAAATTTGATTAAAAATTAGTGCACAGCCACCCAAAGCTCAAATGTTGGCCAAGTCAGCAGGACTCGAGCAATGTATGGCAAGGTTTACCCAGCCCACCAGTCTCTATGTATAACTAAAATATCACTTTTGGTTGTACTAATTCTGTACCATATATCCATAAGATTATTTTATCATGTGCACAAGTACATATAGAAAAGATTACCGTATACATTTCCTTCAAATACAATTGTCTGTTGGTGGTTTTTTTTACCCATAAACCAAACCAGATCCCCTTTGACATTCCTTCAGTCCTCCTGCATATTGGAAAGGGAGACACAAACAAATTCTTAACACTTTGATCATCTATCTAATCAGTGTGGTAGATAAACGACACAATAATCTGGAAAACAGTAGAAATCACAGCACAGCAGCCTTGGGACTTCTGTGTGTGTGGATATAAATGACTTAAATGTCATGTTTTTAGAAGCAGTGCCTGTAGCAAGGGAGTCAGCGACATTAGCAGGAATGTTACCTTTGTGAAAAGAAGCAGGCTGTTGATTCGAGAGGTCAGGAAATGTAGGGAGATGTCTTGTTTTGGTGATCGCTGAACACATTTGCCCTGGCATGAAAATATAGAAATTTAACAGGTAGAGAATTCCCAATACGAGTTTCTTTTGTATTTTTTCAAAGAGCAAAATGTTGTGCATTAACCCTGTACTCCTATAACAGGCATTAATTGAAACTAGGTTAGCAATAGGCTTTCCTGCTGGTTTCTGTAAAGTTGGTCAAATACCTGATGGGGTGTTTGGATGTTGGAAAATGTTCTGGTAGAGCCATTGACATGGGACTTGGCTTCTCTTGGAGTCAGATTAGCAAATAAGTGCTCCACATCATTCCCACAGTATTATTAAGGCATTCTCACAGAACACAAAATATAAAAGGCTCTTCTAAAAGTGGCCATAGATTTGAAAAGCACATTCCAGTGTGCAGGGATAATTTGACCTTCATCATGCACCACTGTCTGTTGGCTGCTTCATTGGCATGGATGCTCCAAATTCCCATAAAAAGGGAGCTGTTGCTTCTAAGAAAATATGAGAATAAATATGCTTTAATTACTGTGCCATAAGCAAGAGTCTCACAGACGCAATTTTAAAAAATTAAACCTTTCTATGATATATGCTTTTCTGTACACAGAATATAGACAGAGCTAAGACTTTGTCTGAGCCACATAAAAATAGTTGTGACAACTTAGCAACCAGCAACTATTGAGACAATAAACACTTCTATCAAGAAGAATATGTAATGTGCCATATAGCACAAAGAGTGCAGGGGTCGGTAGTATGTAATGTTCTGAGTGCAAGGGTCAGGGGTAAGAAATATCCAAGATAGTGTATATAGTGCAGGGGTCAAGAGTAGGTAATACACAGAGTGCAGGGGTCAGGCATGTGTATCACAGAGTGCAGGGGTCAGCTGATATCAACAGAAAATGGCTTGAACTTTCTTCATTGCACACTGTCTGCAGCTGAGAAACCAATCAAAAATTTGGGAGTACTACCAACAAAGACTGCTATTTAGTAAATTGTCTCTGCTATTATAAACAGGTTCATGAGGATGTAGACCAGAGATCCAGCTTACAGAGGCATGGATAAAACATGGAAAGATGGCATGGTGAAAGAGTCTGCAAAGCACAAGACCTAACCACAATTCATGTGGGAAACATAAAGGAACCTGTGGAAGGCTGGTGACACAAGGAAATGGCAAGGCCGCCTATGACTGTGTACATAGAAATCTGCCAGTTTGTATCTGTAACAGTTTAGGTTTTGAAATGATTGTCCACAATGTACTGAGTAAAGGATTCCACATATGAATGTGCTGCCTAAGTACATAGTTCTGCAGACATGTTTATTTTTGGATAGTGAAACTGAATCAGATTAATCCAAGAGTATCGGTTAGCTGGGGAAGTTAATCATTGACAAAGATTATAACAAAGTCACTAGTTATAAAGTCACAAATAAAGGTATACAGCACCATGACACCCACATTGTATGAATCACTGCACGCAGGTCCGATAAGGCAAAGACAAAACAACTTAATAAAATCAGACAGATTCTTAGAATTTTTCTCTGACATACAACCTGCAGGCATGCAGAATATGGCACTTGTAAACAAAAGACTCCTTCCATTTTCAGCATGAACTTATTTGAACCATGTTGCTTTTTTTGGCTTTAGTCCTCTTTTGGGTCAAATGATTTCTCTCTCAGGTCTGCTTTTCTGCTGATTGACATCATGCAGTGGGCAGAGCAATCGCCAGCCTGCTATTGGCTAGGATCTAGGATCTGCTATTGCAATTTGAAAAAGCCAATAGCAGGATGGCTATTGCACCTGCAGAGGAAAGGACCAGGGAGAGAAAGTTCTCTCAGGTCTGCTCCTCTGTGATTTACATCAGGCAGTGGGCGGGTACAATAGCAGGCTTTGTTTATTTCTCACCCACTGCCCAATGTAAACATTTTGTCCGGTGGTGAGGATTTTTCCTTTGTTGGGCCTGTTGAGGTGAGCGATACTGTATATAAAGGAATTGTCAAAAACGTGTGGTTTATTTTTTTTTTTCAAATAAAGGACGTTTTCGCGGTGTTGTGTGTTTATTTAAATTTTTTGATGTTTATTTGGTGAATGAATAGGGGTAACAACTACCCCTTATTAATTCACAAGGGGGGTGGGATCTGGGTGCCCCCTTTTTGAAAGGGGGCACCCAGATGCAGATAAGCCCCCCTGCCCACAGACCCCAACAACCACCAGGCCTGGGTTGTAGGGAAGAGGTGATTTCCCAGGGCCCCC